>NW_026600210.1:1070000-1370000 GCF_029448725.1 Salvelinus fontinalis | reverse complement strand
ACTCTGCAGCTACTAGGTCCACTCTGCAGCTACTAGGTCCTCTCTGCAGCTACTAGGTCCCACATCCACTCTGCAGATACTAGGTCCCTCATCCACTCTGCAGCTACTAGGTCCCTCATCCACTCTGCAGCTACTAGGTCCCAGATCCACTCTGCAGCTACTAGGTCCCACATCCACTCTGCAGCTACTAGGTCCCAGATCCACTCTGCAGCTACTAGGTCCCACATCCACTCTGCAGCTACTAGGTCCCAGATCCACTCTGCAGCTACTAGGTCCCACATCCACTCTGCAGCTACTAGGTCCCACATCCACTCTGCAGCTACTAGGTCCCACATCCACTCTGCAGCTACTAGGTCCCACATCCACTCTGCAGCTACTAGGTCCCACATCCACTCTGCAGCTACTAGGTCCCACATCCACTCTGTAGCTACTAGGTCCCACATCCACTCTGCAGCTACTAGGTCCTGCATTGGGATCCCTCTGTCAGAAGTACCCCGCTCTCTCCATCACATCCTCTCCTTGTTGGAATGGTAGGCCTGCTGTGATGATGGACACTTCAGGGTCGAATTTAGTGGATGGGTTTGGGTTTGCGCTGGTCGTGTTGGCTTCCATATTGTCTATCCTCGCTGCTAGGTGCGCTATATCCAAGTCTAAGTTATCTTGGATTTCTTTGGCTTTTCTCGTCTCTGTTTACACAGATAGGTTTTTCTAGGGTCACTTAGACTGCCAACGTTACTGTACCGCTGTTTCCCAAAGCTTAAAGTCCTACTTTCTATTTAGTTGTTAATCAAGTTGTTAATCAAGTTGAGCTCATGCAGTAAGCGAGTCGACTTTTCCTCTGGTGCTCCTTGTGTCTTTCTCACTGGTGTCGTTAATGATGTTGACCTTCAACGGTTGCTTCAGTTGTTCAATTGTTTTTGTGGCGATAGACTGTCATTACAAACTTTTTTTGTTTAATGTTTGACACGATACACAACACACGCTTTTTATAAACAATTAGCTCTGATTGTAACGTTCTGATTCTAACGTTCTGATTGTAACGTTCTGATTGTAACGTTCTGATTCTAACGTTCTGATTGTATCGTTCTGATTGTAACGTTCTGATTGTAACGTTCTGATTGTAACGTTCTGATTGTAACGTTCTGATTGTAACGTTCTGATTGTAACGTTCTGATTGTAACGTTCTGATTCTAACGTTCTGATTGTAACGTTCTGATTGTAACGTTCTGATTGTAACGTTCTGATTGTATCGTTCTGATTGTAACGTTCTGATTGTAACGTTCTGATTGTAACGTTCTGATTCTAACGTTCTGATTGTAACGTTCTGATTGTAACGTTCTGATTGTAACGTTCTGATTGTAACGTTCTGATTGTAACGTTCTGATTGTAACGTTCTGATTCTAACGTTTTGATTTATCGTTCTGATTGTAACGTTCTGATTGTAACGTTCTGATTGTAACGTTCTGATTGTAACGTTCTGATTGTAACGTTCTGATTGTAACGTTCTGATTGTAACGTTCTGATTGTAACGTTCTGATTCTAACGTTTTGATTTATCGTTCTGATTGTAACGTTCTGATTGTAACGTTCTGATTGTAACGTTCTGATTGTAACGTTCTGATTGTAACGTTCTGATTGTAACGTTCTGATTGTAACGTTCTGATTGTAACGTTCTGATTGTAACGTTCTGATTCTAACGTTTTGATTTATCGTTCTGATTGTAACGTTCTGATTGTAACGTTCTGATTGTAACGTTCTGATTGTAACGTTCTGATTGTAACGTTCTGATTGTAACGTTCTGATTGTAACGTTCTGATTCTAACGTTCTGATTCTAACGTTCTGATTCTAACGTTTTGATTTATCGTTCTGATTGTAACGTTCTGATTGTAACGTTCTGATTCTAACGTTCTGATTGTAACGTTCTGATTGTAACGTTCTGATTCTAACGTTCTGATTCTAACGTTTTGATTTATCGTTCTGATTGTAACGTTCTGATTGTAACGTTCTGATTGTAACGTTCTGATTGTAACGTTCTGATTGTAACGTTCTGATTGTAACGTTCTGATTGTAACGTTCTGATTGTAACGTTCTGATTGTAACGTTCTGATTCTAACGTTCTGATTCTAACGTTCTGATTCTAACCCTTTCCCAGGGTCCGTGTAAGAATGTCATCACTGTTATCCAGAAGTTTCAGGACAGTCTGTTTGTCTGTGGGACCAATGGGAACAAGCCCCAGTGCTGGAAGCTGGTGAGGACTGGTTTACTTGATGCTTTATTAGACAGTTGTAGAAACTGAGTCGTAGGAAGGTTGGAGACCGGGATTGAACCCTGTCTCCTGTGTGGAGACATATACAGTATAGTGCTGACAGCCGAGAGTGTTAAGGAAAGTGGCAAAGCCGTCCACCCAGCAGGGCTTTCTCACTATAATTCATAGGTCGTCCACCCAGCGTGGCGATAATTGATTGCTATGTCATTTATTTTTTACCTTAGCCTACTTGGTAAATATTTTCTTAACTTTTCTTGAACTGCACTGTTGGTTAAGGCCTTGTAAGTAAGCATTTCACATATTGTATTCATCATTTCACGGTAAAGTCTACACTTGTTATATTCGGCGCATGTGACAAATAAAGTTTGATTTGATATCTTCTGTCACAGATGTTTTCGTGGGATTGTGATCTTTTGGTTCCTGTCTTGATGAGTGTTTTCCTGTGTTTATGCCACAGTATTCTCAGATGCCCAATCACACACTTGACATAGTCGAGAGTTACAAAGGCACTGGACTCTCTCCTTTCGTTTACTCCCAGAATGCACTCTCCCTCACTGTAGGTATGTGGAACAGATAGCTGTGGACTGTTGTCTTCACTAGAATACAATCTTAACATTCAGTGGTTCAGTGGCAGATAATACACTATATATACAAAAGTATGTGGACACACCTTCAAATGAGTGGATTTAGCTATTTCAGCCACACCCGTTGTTGACAGGTTTATGAAATCAAGCACACAGCCATGCAATTTCTATAGGTAAACATTGGCCGTAGAATGGCCACGACTTTCAACGTGGCACCGTCATAGGATGCCACCTTTCCAACAAGTCATTTCGTCACATTTCTGCCCTGCTAGAGCTTCCCCATTTAACTGTAAGTGCTGTTATTGTGAAGAGGAAACATCCAGGAGCAACAACGGCTCAGACGTGAAGTGGTAGACCACACAAGCTCACAGAGCGGCACCGCCGAGTGCTGAAGCACGTAGCGCGTAAAAATCGTCTGTCCTCGGTTGCAACACTCACTACCGAGTTCCAAACTACCTCTGGAAACAACGTCAGCACAAGAACTGTTCGTTGGGAGCTTCATGAAATGGGTTTCCATGGCCGAGCAGCCGCACACAAACTTAAGATCACCATGTGCAATGCTGGAGTGGTGTAAAGCTCGCCGCCATTGGACTCTGGAGCAGTGGAAACACGTTCTCTGGAGTAATGAATCACGCTTCACCATCTGGCAGTCCGACGGATGAATCTGGGTTTGGCAGATGCCAGGAGAACGCTGCCTGCCCCGATGCGTAGTGCCAACTGTAAAGTTTGGTGGAGGAATAATGGTCTGGGGCTGTTTTTCATGGTTCGGACCCCTTAGTTCCAGTGAAGGGAAATCTACAGCATACAATGACATTCTAGATGATTCTGTACTTCCCACATTGTGGCAACAGTTTGGGGAAGGCCCTTTCCTGTTTCAGCATGACAATGCCCCCGTGAACAAAGCAAGGTTCATACAGAAATGGTTTGTCGAGATCGGTGTGGAGGAACTTGACTGGCCTGCACAGAGCCCTGACCTTAACCCCATCAAACACCTTTGGGATGAATTGGAACGCCGACTGTGAGCCAGGCCTAATCGCCCAACATCAGTGCCTGACCTCATTAATGCTCTTGTGGCTGAATGGTAGCAAGTCCCTGCAGCAATGTTCCAACATCTAGTGCAAAGCCTTCCAGGAAGAGTGTTGAATTGGACTGAGATGTTTGACGAGCAGGTGTCCACATACTGTTGGTCATGTAGTGTATAACTACCCAATCAGATCCCTTGGCGTAGAATACGTACGTTTTCACTAAAATGCAATTCATTATTGAATGTCTGTGTGTGTCTGTATGGCTGTGTCTCTGTGTCTCTGTGTGTCTCTGTGTCTCTGTGTCTCTGTGTGTGTCTCTGTATGTCTATGTGTCTCTGTGTGTCTCTGTGTCTCTGTGTGTGTCTCTGTGTGTCTCTGTGTCTCTGTGTCTCTGTGTGTGTCTCTGTGTGTCTCTGTGTGTCTCTGTGTCTCTGTGTCTCTCTGTGTGTCTCTGTATGTCTATGTGTCTCTGTGTCTCTGTGTGTGTCTCTGTGTGTCTCTGTGTCTCTGTGTGTGTCTCTGTGTGTCTCTGTGTGTGTCTCTGTGTGTCTCTGTGTCTCTGTGTGTGTCTCTGTGTGTCTCTGTGTCTCTGTGTGTGTCTCTGTGTGTCTCTGTGTCTCTGTGTGTGTCTCTGTGTGTCTCTGTGTGTGTCTCTGTGTGTGTCTCTGTGTGTCTCTGTGTGTGTCTCTGTGTCTCTGTGTGTGTCTCTGTGTGTCTCTGTGTGTCTCTGTGTCTCTGTGTGTGTCTCTGTGTGTCTCTGTGTCTCTGTGTGTCTATGTGTGTCTGTGTCTCTCTGTGTGTGTCTCTGTGTGTGTCTCTGTGTGTGTCTGTGTGTCTCTGTGTGTGTCTCTGTGTGTGTCTCTGTGTGTGTCTCTGTGTGTCTCTGTGTGTCTGTGTGTGTCTGTGTATGACATGAGATTATACAATATTTTTTACTAAGATGCAATGAATTATTGAATATGTTTGCTTCCTTGTTGTAACGTGAGTCTGTTCTTTTAGAGGGGGACCTATATGCTGCGGCTCCTTTATACAGCGACGGGAGCTCACTACAGTTCAGAAGGAAAGCTGGCAGCAGAACCAATGTATGGATGTATGACAAGTGGGTGACCGGTATGTAAAGAGAGATAATGTATTAATATAGCATGGATTAATGTGATAATGTATTAATATATAATGTATTAATGTGATAATGTATTAATGTGATAATGTGTTAATGTATTAATGTGATAATGTGTTAATGTATTAATGTGATAATGTGTTACTGTATAATGTATTAATATATCATGGATTAATGTGATAATGTATTAATATATCATGTATTAATGTGATAATGTGTTAATGTATTAATGCGATAATGTGTTAATGTATTAATGTGATAATGTGTTACTGTATAATGTATTGATGTGATACTATATAATGTATTAATGTGATAATGTATTGATGTGATACTATATAATGTATTAATGTGATAATGTATTGATGTGATACTATATAATGTATTGATGTGATAATGTATTAATGTGATAATGTATTAATGTGATAATGTATTAATGTGATAATGTATTGATGTGATACTATATAATGTATTGATGTGATAATGTATTACTATATAATGTATTGATGCGATAATGTGTTAATGTGATAATGTATTGATGTGATAATGTATTGATGTGATAATGTATAATGTATTAATGTGATAATGTATTTATGTGATACTATATAATGTATTAATGTGATAATGTATTGATGTGATACTATATAATGTATTGAGGTGATAATGTATTAATATATCATGTATTGATGCGATAATGTATTAATGTGATAATGTATTAATGTGATACTATGTAATGTATTGAGGTGATAATGTATTAATGTGATAATGTATTAATGTGATAATGTATTAATGTGATAATGTATTGATGTGATACTATATAATGTATTGGGGTGATAATGTATTACTATATAATGTATTGATGCGATAATGTGTTAATGTGATAATGTATTGATGTGATAATTTATTGATGTGATAATGTATTGATGTGATACTATATAATGTATTGAGGTGATAATGTATTAATATATCATGTATTAATGGGATAATGTATTAATGTGATGTATTACTATATAATGTGATAATATCATGCAAGATGTTCAAATGTTCATAGATGACCGGCAGGGTGAAATAATAATAATCCCAGTGGTTGTAGAGGGTGCAGCAGTTCCTGCACCTCAGGAGTAAATGTCAGTTGTCTTTTCATAGCCCGATGCAAATGGCACCTTATTCTCAATATGGTTCACTTTTTTTTAAACTCGAGCCCAATGGTCCCTGGTCAAAAGTAGTGCACCGTGTAGGAGAAAGAATTCCTTTTGGGACGCTGTCTCGTTCTCAGTCTGGCATATCAGCGATCTCAGTACAGCTGCGTTAGTGAAGTCCTTATCTCTCCGTCTCCTCTTCGGGCTTATCAGCATAGCTGCCAAGCCAAGGCTACTAGCTACGTCAGGATTTAAAGTGGCAGACGTGGCTCTGTGGCTGTTAATCATGGCAGAGGGGTCAATGTAGTTTGGATGGAACTCTCTCAGGGTTCCTCTGTGTTAGTATTCTGTGTTGTTACACTGATACAGCCATGTGTTCTGTTGATACAGCCATGTGTTCTGCTGATACACTGATACAGCCATGTGTTCTGTTGATACAGCCATGTGTTCTGCTGATACAGCCATGTGTTCTGTTGATACAGCCATGTGTTCTGTTGATACAGCCATGTGTTCTGCTGATACACTGATACAGCCATGTGTTCCGTTGATACACTGATACAGCCATGTGTTCCGTTGATACACTGATACAGCCATGTGTTCCGTTGATACACTGATACAGCCATGTGTTCCGTTGATACAGCCATGTGTTCCGTTGATACAGCCATGTGTTCTGTTGATACACTGATACAGCCATGTGTTCTGTTGATACAGCCATGTGTTCTGTTGATACAGCCATGTGTTCTGTTGATACAGCCATGTGTTCTGTTGATACAGCCATGTGTTCCGTTGATACAGCCATGTGTTCTGTTGATACAGCCATGTGTTCTGTTGATACAGCCATGTGTTCTGTTGATACAGCCATGTGTTCTGTTGATACAGCCATGTGTTCTGTTGATACAGCCATGTGTTCTGTTGATACAGCCATGTGTTCTGTTGATACAGCCATGTGTTCTGTTGATACAGCCATGTGTTCTGTTGATACACTGATACAGCCATGTGTTCTGCTGATACAGCCATGTGTTCTGTTGATACACTGATACAGCCATGTGTTCTGTTGATACACTGATACAGCCATGTGTTCCGTTGATACACTGATACAGCCATGTGTTCCGTTGATACACTGATACAGCCATGTGTTCTGTTGATACACTGATACAGCCATGTGTTCCGTTGATACACTGATACAGCCATGTGTTCCGTTGATACACTGATACAGCCATGTGTTCTGTTGATACACTGATACAGCCATGTGTTCCGTTGATACACTGATACAGCCATGTGTTCCGTTGATACAGCCATGTGTTCTGTTGATACAGCCATGTGTTCTGTTGATACACTGATACAGCCATGTGTTCTGTTGATACACTGATACAGCCATGTGTTCCGTTGATACACTGATACAGCCATGTGTTCCGTTGATACAGCCATGTGTTCTGTTGATACAGCCATGTGTTCTGTTGATGAGATGCGATGTGTTTGTTTCTCGTTACTTTTGTTGGCAGAAATGATTGTGTAATCGATAGATAGGTAGTGGAACACCAAAAATGATAACTGGTGTGTTTTTATAGAGGAATGGGTTAATTGATTGATACGCCCTGTCTTCCCAGAGCCCACGTTCATCTCCACGTGCTGGGTGAGACGTAAGGAGGAGCCGGACAATGAGAAGATATATGTCTTCTTCAGGGAGAAGAACTCTGACAGCAACCCTGAAGCTGATCACTGGATCTCTAGAGTAGCACAAGTCTGTAAGGTAAGATGGCGGGATAGAGACAGTCTGTAAGGTAAGATGGTGGGATAGAGAGACAGTCTGTTAGATGGTGGGATAGAGAGACAGTCTGTTAGATGGTGGGATAGAGAGACAGTCTGTTAGATGGTGGGATAGAGAGACAGTCTGTTAGATGGTGGGATAGAGAGACAGTCTGTTAGATGGTGGGATAGAGAGACAGTCTGTTAGATGGTGGGATAGAGAGACAGTCTGTTAGATGGTGGGATAGAGAGACAGTCTGTTAGATGGTGGGATAGAGAGACAGTCTGTTAGATGGTGGGATAGAGACAGTCTGTTAGATGGTGGGATAGAGACAGTCTGTTAGATGGTGGGATAGAGAGACAGTCTGTTAGATGGTGGGATAGAGAGACAGTCTGTTAGATGGTGGGATAGAGAGACAGTCTGTTAGATGGTGGGATAGAGACAGTCTGTTAGATGGTGGGATAGAGACAGTCTGTTAGATGGTGGGATAGAGAGACAGTCTGTTAGATGGTGGGATAGAGACAGTCTGTTAGATGGTGGGATAGAGAGACAGTCTGTTAGATGGTGGGATAGAGAGACAGTCTGTTAGATGGTGGGATAGAGAGACAGTCTGTTAGATGGTGGGATAGAGAGACAGTCTGTTAGATGGTGGGATAGAGAGACAGTCTGTTAGATGGTGGGATAGAGAGACAGTCTGTTAGATGGTGGGATAGAGAGACAGTCTGTTAGATGGTGGGATAGAGAGACAGTCTGTTAGATGGTGGGATAGAGAGACAGTCTGTTAGATGGTGGGGTAAAGAGACAGTCTGTTAGATGGTGGGATAGAGAGACAGTCTGTTAGATGGTGGGATAGAGAGACAGTCTGTTAGATGGTGGGATAGAGAGACAGTCTGTTAGATGGTGGGATAGAGAGACAGTCTGTTAGATGGTGGGATAGAGACAGTCTGTTAGATGGTGGGGTAGAGACAGTATGTTAGATGGTGGGGTAGAGAGACAGTCTGTTAGATGGTGGGATAGAGAGACAGTCTGTTAGATGGTGGGATAGAGAGACAGTCTGTTAGATGGTGGGATAGAGACAGTCTGTTAGATGGTGGGATAGAGAGACAGTCTGTTAGATGGTGGGATAGAGAGACAGTCTGTTAGATGGTGGGATAGAGAGACAGTCTGTTAGATGGTGGAATAGAGAGACAGTCTGTTAGATGGTGGGATAGAGAGACAGTCTGTTAGATGGTGGGATAGAGAGACAGTCTGTTAGATGGTGGGATAGAGAGACAGTCTGTTAGATGGTGGGATAGAGAGACAGTCTGTTAGATGGTGGGATAGAGAGACAGTCTGTTAGATGGTGGGATAGAGAGACAGTCTGTTAGATGGTGGGATAGAGAGACAGTCTGTTAGATGGTGGGATAGAGAGACAGTCTGTTAGATGGTGGGATAGAGAGACAGTCTGTTAGATGGTGGGATAGAGACAGTCTGTTAGATGGTGGGATAGAGACAGTCTGTTAGATGGTGGGATAGAGAGACAGTCTGTTAGATGGTGGGATAGAGAGACAGTCTGTTAGATGGTGGGATAGAGAGACAGTCTGTTAGATGGTGGGATAGAGACAGTCTGTTAGATGGTGGGATAGAGACAGTCTGTTAGATGGTGGGATAGAGAGACAGTCTGTTAGATGGTGGGATAGAGACAGTCTGTTAGATGGTGGGATAGAGAGACAGTCTGTTAGATGGTGGGATAGAGAGACAGTCTGTTAGATGGTGGGATAGAGAGACAGTCTGTTAGATGGTGGGATAGAGAGACAGTCTGTTAGATGGTGGGATAGAGAGACAGTCTGTTAGATGGTGGGATAGAGAGACAGTCTGTTAGATGGTGGGATAGAGAGACAGTCTGTTAGATGGTGGGATAGAGAGACAGTCTGTTAGATGGTGGGATAGAGAGACAGTCTGTTAGATGGTGGGGTAAAGAGACAGTCTGTTAGATGGTGGGATAGAGAGACAGTCTGTTAGATGGTGGGATAGAGAGACAGTCTGTTAGATGGTGGGATAGAGACAGTCTGTTAGATGGTGGGATAGAGAGACAGTCTGTTAGATGGTGGGATAGAGAGACAGTCTGTTAGATGGTGGGATAGAGAGACAGTCTGTTAGATGGTGGGATAGAGAGACAGTCTGTTAGATGGTGGGGTAAAGAGACAGTCTGTTAGATGGTGGGATAGAGAGACAGTCTGTTAGATGGTGGGATAGAGAGACAGTCTGTTAGATGGTGGGATAGAGACAGTCTGTTAGATGGTGGGATAGAGAGACAGTCTGTTAGATGGTGGGATAGAGAGACAGTCTGTTAGATGGTGGGATAGAGAGACAGTCTGTTAGATGGTGGGATAGAGAGACAGTCTGTTAGATGGTGGGATAGAGAGACAGTCTGTTAGATGGTGGGATAGAGAGACAGTCTGTTAGATGGTGGGATAGAGAGACAGTCTGTTAGATGGTGGGATAGAGAGACAGTCTGTTAGATGGTGGGATAGAGAGACAGTCTGTTAGATGGTGGGATAGAGAGACAGTCTGTTAGATGGTGGGATAGAGAGACAGTCTGTTAGATGGTGGGATAGAGAGACAGTCTGTTAGATGGTGGGATAGAGAGACAGTCTGTTAGATGGTGGGATAGAGACAGTCTGTTAGATGGTGGGATAGAGACAGTCTGTTAGATGGTGGGATAGAGAGACAGTCTGTTAGATGGTGGGATAGAGAGACAGTCTGTTAGATGGTGGGATAGAGAGACAGTCTGTTAGATGGTGGGATAGAGACAGTCTGTTAGATGGTGGGATAGAGACAGTCTGTTAGATGGTGGGATAGAGAGACAGTCTGTTAGATGGTGGGATAGAGACAGTCTGTTAGATGGTGGGATAGAGAGACAGTCTGTTAGATGGTGGGATAGAGAGACAGTCTGTTAGATGGTGGGATAGAGAGACAGTCTGTTAGATGGTGGGATAGAGAGACAGTCTGTTAGATGGTGGGATAGAGAGACAGTCTGTTAGATGGTGGGATAGAGAGACAGTCTGTTAGATGGTGGGATAGAGAGACAGTCTGTTAGATGGTGGGATAGAGAGACAGTCTGTTAGATGGTGGGATAGAGAGACAGTCTGTTAGATGGTGGGATAGAGAGACAGTCTGTTAGATGGTGGGATAGAGAGACAGTCTGTTAGATGGTGGGATAGAGAGACAGTCTGTTAGATGGTGGGATAGAGAGACAGTCTGTTAGATGGTGGGATAGAGAGACAGTCTGTTAGATGGTGGGATAGAGACAGTCTGTTAGATGGTGGGATAGAGACAGTCTGTTAGATGGTGGGGTAGAGAGACAGTCTGTTAGATGGTGGGATAGAGAGACAGTCTGTTAGATGGTGGGATAGAGAGACAGTCTGTTAGATGGTGGGATAGAGACAGTCTGTTAGATGGTGGGATAGAGAGACAGTCTGTTAGATGGTGGGATAGAGAGACAGTCTGTTAGATGGTGGGATAGAGAGACAGTCTGTTAGATGGTGGGATAGAGAGACAGTCTGTTAGATGGTGGGATAGAGAGACAGTCTGTTAGATGGTGGGATAGAGAGACAGTCTGTTAGATGGTGGGATAGAGAGACAGTCTGTTAGATGGTGGGATAGAGAGACAGTCTGTTAGATGGTGGGATAGAGAGACAGTCTGTTAGATGGTGGGATAGAGAGACAGTCTGTTAGATGGTGGGATAGAGAGACAGTCTGTTAGATGGTGGGATAGAGAGACAGTCTGTTAGATGGTGGGATAGAGAGACAGTCTGTTAGATGGTGGGATAGAGAGACAGTCTGTTAGATGGTGGGATAGAGAGACAGTCTGTTAGATGGTGGGATAGAGAGACAGTCTGTTAGATGGTGGGATAGAGAGACAGTCTGTTAGATGGTGGGATAGAGAGACAGTCTGTTAGATGGTGGGATAGAGAGACAGTCTGTTAGATGGTGGGATAGAGACAGTCTGTTAGATGGTGGGATAGAGAGACAGTCTGTTAGATGGTGGGATAGAGAGACAGTCTGTTAGATGGTGGGATAGAGAGACAGTCTGTTAGATGGTGGGATAGAGAGACAGTCTGTTAGATGGTGGGATAGAGAGACAGTCTGTTAGATGGTGGGATAGAGAGACAGTCTGTTAGATGGTGGGATAGAGACAGTCTGTTAGATGGTGGGATAGAGACAGTCTTAGATGGTGGGGTAGAGACAGTCTGTTAGATGGTGGGATAGAGAGACAGTCTGTTAGATGGTGGGATAGAGAGACAGTCTGTTAGATGGTGGGATAGAGAGACAGTCTGTTAGATGGTGGGATAGAGAGACAGTCTGTTAGATGGTGGGATAGAGAGACAGTCTGTTAGATGGTGGGATAGAGAGACAGTCTGTTAGATGGTGGGGTAGAGACAGTCAGTTAGATGGTGGGATAGAGAGACAGTCTGTTAGATGGTGGGATAGAGACAGTCTGTTAGATGGTGGGATAGAGACAGTCTGTTAGATGGTGGGATAGAGAGACAGTCTGTTAGATGGTGGGATAGAGAGACAGTCTGTTAGATGGTGGGATAGAGACAGTCTGTTAGATGGTGGGATAGAGAGACAGTCTGTTAGATGGTGGGATAGAGAGACAGTCTGTTAGATGGTGGGATAGAGAGACAGTCTGTTAGATGGTGGGATAGAGACAGTCTGTTAGATGGTGGGATAGAGAGACAGTCTGTTAGATGGTGGGATAGAGAGACAGTCTGTTAGATGGTGGGATAGAGAGACAGTCTGTTAGATGGTGGGATAGAGAGACAGTCTGTTAGATGGTGGGATAGAGACAGTCTGTTAGATGGTGGGATAGAGACAGTCTGTTAGATGGTGGGATAGAGAGACAGTCTGTTAGATGGTGGGATAGAGAGACAGTCTGTTAGATGGTGGGATAGAGAGACAGTCTGTTAGATGGTGGGATAGAGAGACAGTCTGTTAGATGGTGGGATAGAGAGACAGTCTGTTAGATGGTGGGATAGAGAGACAGTCTGTTAGATGGTGGGATAGAGAGACAGTCTGTTAGATGGTGGGATAGAGAGACAGTCTGTTAGATGGTGGGATAGAGAGACAGTCTGTTAGATGGTGGGGTAGAGACAGTCTGTTAGATGGTGGGGTAGAGACAGTCTGTTAGATGGTGGGATAGAGAGACAGTCTGTTAGATGGTGGGATAGAGAGACAGTCTGTTAGATGGTGGGATAGAGAGACAGTCTGTTAGATGGTGGGATAGAGAGACAGTCTGTTAGATGGTGGGATAGAGACAGTCTGTTAGATGGTGGGGTAGAGACAGTCTGTTAGATGGTGGGGTAGAGACAGTCAGTTAGATGGTGGGGTAGAGACAGTCTGTTAGATGGTGGGATAGAGACAGTCTGTTAGATGGTGGGATAGAGACAGTCTGTTAGATGGTGGGATAGAGAGACAGTCTGTTAGATGGTGGGATAGAGAGACAGTCTGTTAGATGGTGGGATAGAGACAGTCTGTTAGATGGTGGGATAGAGAGACAGTCTGTTAGATGGTGGGATAGAGAGACAGTCTGTTAGATGGTGGGATAGAGAGACAGTCTGTTAGATGGTGGGATAGAGAGACAGTCTGTTAGATGGTGGGATAGAGAGACAGTCTGTTAGATGGTGGGATAGAGACAGTCTGTTAGATGGTGGGATAGAGAGACAGTCTGTTAGATGGTGGGATAGAGAGACAGTCTGTTAGATGGTGGGATAGAGAGACAGTCTGTTAGATGGTGGGATAGAGAGACAGTCTGTTAGATGGTGGGATAGAGAGACAGTCTGTTAGATGGTGGGATAGAGAGACAGTCTGTTAGATGGTGGGATAGAGAGACAGTCTGTTAGATGGTGGGATAGAGAGACAGTCTGTTAGATGGTGGGATAGAGAGACAGTCTGTTAGATGGTGGGATAGAGACAGTCTGTTAGATGGTGGGATAGAGAGACAGTCTGTTAGATGGTGGGATAGAGAGACAGTCTGTTAGATGGTGGGATAGAGAGACAGTCTGTTAGATGGTGGGATAGAGAGACAGTCTGTTAGATGGTGGGATAGAGAGACAGTCTGTTAGATGGTGGGATAGAGAGACAGTCTGTTAGATGGTGGGATAGAGACAGTCTGTTAGATGGTGGGATAGAGACAGTCTGTTAGATGGTGGGATAGAGAGACAGTCTGTTAGATGGTGGGATAGAGAGACAGTCTGTTAGATGGTGGGATAGAGGACAGTCTGTTAGATGGTGGGATAGAGAGACAGTCTGTTAGATGGTGGGATAGAGACAGTCTGTTAGATGGTGGGATAGAGAGACAGTCTGTTAGATGGTGGGATAGAGAGACAGTCTGTTAGATGGTGGGATAGAGAGACAGTCTGTTAGATGGTGGGATAGAGAGACAGTCTGTTAGATGGTGGGATAGAGAGACAGTCTGTTAGATGGTGGGATAGAGAGACAGTCTGTTAGATGGTGGGATAGAGAGACAGTCTGTTAGATGGTGGGATAGAGAGACAGTCTGTTAGATGGTGGGATAGAGAGACAGTCTGTTAGATGGTGGGATAGAGAGACAGTCTGTTAGATGGTGGGATAGAGAGACAGTCTGTTAGATGGTGGGATAGAGAGACAGTCTGTTAGATGGTGGGATAGAGAGACAGTCTGTTAGATGGTGGGATAGAGAGACAGTCTGTTAGATGGTGGGATAGAGAGACAGTCTGTTAGATGGTGGGATAGAGAGCAGTCTGTTAGATGGTGGGATAGAGAGACAGTCTGTTAGATGGTGGGATAGAGAGACAGTCTGTTAGATGGTGGGATAGAGAGACAGTCTGTTAGATGGTGGGATAGAGAGACAGTCTGTTAGATGGTGGGATAGAGAGACAGTCTGTTAGATGGTGGGATAGAGAGACAGTCTGTTAGATGGTGGGATAGAGAGACAGTCTGTTAGATGGTGGGATAGAGAGACAGTCTGTTAGATGGTGGGATAGAGAGACAGTCTGTTAGATGGTGGGATAGAGACAGTCTGTTAGATGGTGGGATAGAGAGACAGTCTGTTAGATGGTGGGATAGAGAGACAGTCTGTTAGATGGTGGGATAGAGACAGTCTGTTAGATGGTGGGATAGAGAGACAGTCTGTTAGATGGTGGGATAGAGAGACAGTCTGTTAGATGGTGGGATAGAGAGACAGTCTGTTAGATGGTGGGATAGAGACAGTCTGTTAGATGGTGGGATAGAGAGACAGTCTGTTAGATGGTGGGATAGAGAGACAGTCTGTTAGATGGTGGGATAGAGAGACAGTCTGTTAGATGGTGGGATAGAGAGACAGTCTGTTAGATGGTGGGATAGAGAGACAGTCTGTTAGATGGTGGGATAGAGAGACAGTCTGTTAGATGGTGGGATAGAGAGACAGTCTGTTAGATGGTGGGATAGAGAGACAGTCTGTTAGATGGTGGGATAGAGAGACAGTCTGTTAGATGGTGGGATAGAGAGACAGTCTGTTAGATGGTGGGATAGAGACAGTCTGTTAGATGGTGGGATAGAGAGACAGTCTGTTAGATGGTGGGATAGAGAGACAGTCTGTTAGATGGTGGGATAGAGACAGTCTGTTAGATGGTGGGATAGAGAGACAGTCTGTTAGATGGTGGGATAGAGAGACAGTCTGTTAGATGGTGGGATAGAGAGACAGTCTGTTAGATGGTGGGATAGAGAGACAGTCTGTTAGATGGTGGGATAGAGAGACAGTCTGTTAGATGGTGGGATAGAGAGACAGTCTGTTAGATGGTGGGATAGAGAGACAGTCTGTTAGATGGTGGGATAGAGAGACAGTCTGTTAGATGGTGGGATAGAGAGACAGTCTGTTAGATGGTGGGATAGAGAGACAGTCTGTTAGATGGTGGGATAGAGAGACAGTCTGTTAGATGGTGGGATAGAGAGACAGTCTGTTAGATGGTGGGATAGAGAGACAGTCTGTTAGATGGTGGGATAGAGAGACAGTCTGTTAGATGGTGGGATAGAGAGACAGTCTGTTAGATGGTGGGATAGAGAGACAGTCTGTTAGATGGTGGGATAGAGAGACAGTCTGTTAGATGGTGGGATAGAGAGACAGTCTGTTAGATGGTGGGATAGAGAGACAGTCTGTTAGATGGTGGGATAGAGAGACAGTCTGTTAGATGGTGGGATAGAGAGACAGTCTGTTAGATGGTGGGATAGAGAGACAGTCTGTTAGATGGTGGGATAGAGAGACAGTCTGTTAGATGGTGGGATAGAGAGACAGTCTGTTAGATGGTGGGATAGAGAGACAGTCTGTTAGATGGTGGGATAGAGAGACAGTCTGTTAGATGGTGGGATAGAGAGACAGTCTGTTAGATGGTGGGATAGAGAGACAGTCTGTTAGATGGTGGGATAGAGAGACAGTCTGTTAGATGGTGGGATAGAGAGACAGTCTGTTAGATGGTGGGATAGAGAGACAGTCTGTTAGATGGTGGGATAGAGAGACAGTCTGTTAGATGGTGGGATAGAGAGACAGTCTGTTAGATGGTGGGATAGAGAGACAGTCTGTTAGATGGTGGGATAGAGGACAGTCTGTTAGATGGTGGGATAGAGAGACAGTCTGTTAGATGGTGGGATAGAGAGACAGTCTGTTAGATGGTGGGATAGAGAGACAGTCTGTTAGATGGTGGGATAGAGAGACAGTCTGTTAGATGGTGGGATAGAGAGACAGTCTGTTAGATGGTGGGATAGAGAGACAGTCTGTTAGATGGTGGGATAGAGAGACAGTCTGTTAGATGGTGGGATAGAGAGACAGTCTGTTAGATGGTGGGATAGAGAGACAGTCTGTTAGATGGTGGGATAGAGAGACAGTCTGTTAGATGGTGGGATAGAGAGACAGTCTGTTAGATGGTGGGATAGAGAGACAGTCTGTTAGATGGTGGGATAGAGAGACAGTCTGTTAGATGGTGGGATAGAGAGACAGTCTGTTAGATGGTGGGATAGAGAGACAGTCTGTTAGATGGTGGGATAGAGAGACAGTCTGTTAGATGGTGGGATAGAGAGACAGTCTGTTAGATGGTGGGATAGAGAGACAGTCTGTTAGATGGTGGGATAGAGAGACAGTCTGTTAGATGGTGGGATAGAGAGACAGTCTGTTAGATGGTGGGATAGAGAGACAGTCTGTTAGATGGTGGGATAGAGAGACAGTCTGTTAGATGGTGGGATAGAGAGACAGTCTGTTAGATGGTGGGATAGAGAGACAGTCTGTTAGATGGTGGGATAGAGAGACAGTCTGTTAGATGGTGGGATAGAGAGACAGTCTGTTAGATGGTGGGATAGAGAGACAGTCTGTTAGATGGTGGGATAGAGAGACAGTCTGTTAGATGGTGGGATAGAGAGACAGTCTGTTAGATGGTGGGATAGAGAGACAGTCTGTTAGATGGTGGGATAGAGAGACAGTCTGTTAGATGGTGGGATAGAGAGACAGTCTGTTAGATGGTGGGATAGAGAGACAGTCTGTTAGATGGTGGGATAGAGAGACAGTCTGTTAGATGGTGGGATAGAGAGACAGTCTGTTAGATGGTGGGATAGAGAGACAGTCTGTTAGATGGTGGGATAGAGAGACAGTCTGTTAGATGGTGGGATGAGAGACAGTCTGTTAGATGGTGGGATAGAGAGACAGTCTGTTAGATGGTGGGATAGAGAGACAGTCTGTTAGATGGTGGGATAGAGAGACAGTCTGTTAGATGGTGGGATAGAGAGACAGTCTGTTAGATGGTGGGATAGAGAGACAGTCTGTTAGATGGTGGGATAGAGAGACAGTCTGTTAGATGGTGGGATAGAGAGACAGTCTGTTAGATGGTGGGATAGAGAGACAGTCTGTTAGATGGTGGGATAGAGAGACAGTCTGTTAGATGGTGGGATAGAGAGACAGTCTGTTAGATGGTGGGATAGAGAGACAGTCTGTTAGATGGTGGGATAGAGAGACAGTCTGTTAGATGGTGGGATAGAGAGACAGTCTGTTAGATGGTGGGATAGAGAGACAGTCTGTTAGATGGTGGGATAGAGAGACAGTCTGTTAGATGGTGGGATAGAGAGACAGTCTGTTAGATGGTGGGATAGAGAGACAGTCTGTTAGATGGTGGGATAGAGAGACAGTCTGTTAGATGGTGGGATAGAGAGACAGTCTGTTAGATGGTGGGATAGAGAGACAGTCTGTTAGATGGTGGGATAGAGAGACAGTCTGTTAGATGGTGGGATAGAGAGACAGTCTGTTAGATGGTGGGATAGAGAGACAGTCTGTTAGATGGTGGGATAGAGAGACAGTCTGTTAGATGGTGGGATAGAGAGACAGTCTGTTAGATGGTGGGATAGAGAGACAGTCTGTTAGATGGTGGGATAGAGAGACAGTCTGTTAGATGGTGGGATAGAGAGACAGTCTGTTAGATGGTGGGATAGAGAGACAGTCTGTTAGATGGTGGGATAGAGAGACAGTCTGTTAGATGGTGGGATAGAGAGACAGTCTGTTAGATGGTGGGATAGAGAGACAGTCTGTTAGATGGTGGGATAGAGAGACAGTCTGTTAGATGGTGGGATAGAGAGACAGTCTGTTAGATGGTGGGATAGAGAGACAGTCTGTTAGATGGTGGGATAGAGAGACAGTCTGTTAGATGGTGGGATAGAGAGACAGTCTGTTAGATGGTGGGATAGAGAGACAGTCTGTTAGATGGTGGGATAGAGAGACAGTCTGTTAGATGGTGGGATAGAGAGACAGTCTGTTAGATGGTGGGATAGAGAGACAGTCTGTTAGATGGTGGGATAGAGAGACAGTCTGTTAGATGGTGGGATAGAGAGACAGTCTGTTAGATGGTGGGATAGAGAGACAGTCTGTTAGATGGTGGGATAGAGAGACAGTCTGTTAGATGGTGGGATAGAGAGACAGTCTGTTAGATGGTGGGATAGAGAGACAGTCTGTTAGATGGTGGGATAGAGAGACAGTCTGTTAGATGGTGGGATAGAGAGACAGTCTGTTAGATGGTGGGATAGAGAGACAGTCTGTTAGATGGTGGGATAGAGAGACAGTCTGTTAGATGGTGGGATAGAGAGACAGTCTGTTAGATGGTGGGATAGAGAGACAGTCTGTTAGATGGTGGGATAGAGAGACAGTCTGTTAGATGGTGGGATAGAGAGACAGTCTGTTAGATGGTGGGATAGAGAGACAGTCTGTTAGATGGTGGGATAGAGAGACAGTCTGTTAGATGGTGGGATAGAGAGACAGTCTGTTAGATGGTGGGATAGAGAGACAGTCTGTTAGATGGTGGGATAGAGAGACAGTCTGTTAGATGGTGGGATAGAGAGACAGTCTGTTAGATGGTGGGATAGAGAGACAGTCTGTTAGATGGTGGGATAGAGAGACAGTCTGTTAGATGGTGGGATAGAGAGACAGTCTGTTAGATGGTGGGATAGAGAGACAGTCTGTTAGATGGTGGGATAGAGAGACAGTCTGTTAGATGGTGGGATAGAGAGACAGTCTGTTAGATGGTGGGATAGAGAGACAGTCTGTTAGATGGTGGGATAGAGAGACAGTCTGTTAGATGGTGGGATAGAGAGACAGTCTGTTAGATGGTGGGATAGAGAGACAGTCTGTTAGATGGTGGGATAGAGAGACAGTCTGTTAGATGGTGGGATAGAGAGACAGTCTGTTAGATGGTGGGATAGAGAGACAGTCTGTTAGATGGTGGGATAGAGAGACAGTCTGTTAGATGGTGGGATAGAGAGACAGTCTGTTAGATGGTGGGATAGAGAGACAGTCTGTTAGATGGTGGGATAGAGAGACAGTCTGTTAGATGGTGGGATAGAGAGACAGTCTGTTAGATGGTGGGATAGAGAGACAGTCTGTTAGATGGTGGGATAGAGAGACAGTCTGTTAGATGGTGGGATAGAGAGACAGTCTGTTAGATGGTGGGATAGAGAGACAGTCTGTTAGATGGTGGGATAGAGAGACAGTCTGTTAGATGGTGGGATAGAGAGACAGTCTGTTAGATGGTGGGATAGAGAGACAGTCTGTTAGATGGTGGGATAGAGAGACAGTCTGTTAGATGGTGGGATAGAGAGACAGTCTGTTAGATGGTGGGATAGAGAGACAGTCTGTTAGATGGTGGGATAGAGAGACAGTCTGTTAGATGGTGGGATAGAGAGACAGTCTGTTAGATGGTGGGATAGAGAGACAGTCTGTTAGATGGTGGGATAGAGAGACAGTCTGTTAGATGGTGGGATAGAGAGACAGTCTGTTAGATGGTGGGATAGAGAGACAGTCTGTTAGATGGTGGGATAGAGAGACAGTCTGTTAGATGGTGGGATAGAGAGACAGTCTGTTAGATGGTGGGATAGAGGACAGTCTGTTAGATGGTGGGATAGAGAGACAGTCTGTTAGATGGTGGGATAGAGAGACAGTCTGTTAGATGGTGGGATAGAGAGACAGTCTGTTAGATGGTGGGATAGAGAGACAGTCTGTTAGATGGTGGGATAGAGAGACAGTCTGTTAGATGGTGGGATAGAGAGACAGTCTGTTAGATGGTGGGATAGAGAGACAGTCTGTTAGATGGTGGGATAGAGAGACAGTCTGTTAGATGGTGGGATAGAGAGACAGTCTGTTAGATGGTGGGATAGAGGACAGTCTGTTAGATGGTGGGATAGAGAGACAGTCTGTTAGATGGTGGGATAGAGAGACAGTCTGTTAGATGGTGGGATAGAGACAGTCTGTTAGATGGTGGGATAGAGAGACAGTCTGTTAGATGGTGGGATAGAGAGACAGTCTGTTAGATGGTGGGATAGAGAGACAGTCTGTTAGATGGTGGGATAGAGAGACAGTCTGTTAGATGGTGGGATAGAGAGACAGTCTGTTAGATGGTGGGATAGAGGACAGTCTGTTAGATGGTGGGATAGAGAGACAGTCTGTTAGATGGTGGGATAGAGAGACAGTCTGTTAGATGGTGGGATAGAGAGACAGTCTGTTAGATGGTGGGATAGAGAGACAGTCTGTTAGATGGTGGGATAGAGACAGTCTGTTAGATGGTGGGATAGAGAGACAGTCTGTTAGATGGTGGGATAGAGACAGTCTGTTAGATGGTGGGATAGAGAGACAGTCTGTTAGATGGTGGGATAGAGAGACAGTCTGTTAGATGGTGGGATAGAGACAGTCTGTTAGATGGTGGGATAGAGAGACAGTCTGTTAGATGGTGGGATAGAGAGACAGTCTGTTAGATGGTGGGATAGAGAGACAGTCTGTTAGATGGTGGGATAGAGAGACAGTCTGTTAGATGGTGGGATAGAGAGACAGTCTGTTAGATGGTGGGATAGAGAGACAGTCTGTTAGATGGTGGGATAGAGAGACAGTCTGTTAGATGGTGGGATAGAGAGACAGTCTGTTAGATGGTGGGATAGAGAGACAGTCTGTTAGATGGTGGGATAGAGAGACAGTCTGTTAGATGGTGGGATAGAGAGACAGTCTGTTAGATGGTGGGATAGAGAGACAGTCTGTTAGATGGTGGGATAGAGAGACAGTCTGTTAGATGGTGGGATAGAGAGACAGTCTGTTAGATGGTGGGATAGAGAGACAGTCTGTTAGATGGTGGGATAGAGAGACAGTCTGTTAGATGGTGGGATAGAGAGACAGTCTGTTAGATGGTGGGATAGAGAGACAGTCTGTTAGATGGTGGGATAGAGAGACAGTCTGTTAGATGGTGGGATAGAGAGACAGTCTGTTAGATGGTGGGATAGAGAGACAGTCTGTTAGATGGTGGGATAGAGAGACAGTCTGTTAGATGGTGGGATAGAGAGACAGTCTGTTAGATGGTGGGATAGAGAGACAGTCTGTTAGATGGTGGGATAGAGAGACAGTCTGTTAGATGGTGGGATAGAGAGACAGTCTGTTAGATGGTGGGATAGAGAGACAGTCTGTTAGATGGTGGGATAGAGAGACAGTCTGTTAGATGGTGGGATAGAGAGACAGTCTGTTAGATGGTGGGATAGAGAGACAGTCTGTTAGATGGTGGGATAGAGAGACAGTCTGTTAGATGGTGGGATAGAGAGACAGTCTGTTAGATGGTGGGATAGAGAGACAGTCTGTTAGATGGTGGGATAGAGAGACAGTCTGTTAGATGGTGGGATAGAGAGACAGTCTGTTAGATGGTGGGATAGAGAGACAGTCTGTTAGATGGTGGGATAGAGAGACAGTCTGTTAGATGGTGGGATAGAGAGACAGTCTGTTAGATGGTGGGATAGAGAGACAGTCTGTTAGATGGTGGGATAGAGAGACAGTCTGTTAGATGGTGGGATAGAGAGACAGTCTGTTAGATGGTGGGATAGAGAGACAGTCTGTTAGATGGTGGGATAGAGAGACAGTCTGTTAGATGGTGGGATAGAGAGACAGTCTGTTAGATGGTGGGATAGAGAGACAGTCTGTTAGATGGTGGGATAGAGAGACAGTCTGTTAGATGGTGGGATAGAGAGACAGTCTGTTAGATGGTGGGATAGAGAGACAGTCTGTTAGATGGTGGGATAGAGAGACAGTCTGTTAGATGGTGGGATAGAGAGACAGTCTGTTAGATGGTGGGATAGAGACAGTCTGTTAGATGGTGGGATAGAGAGACAGTCTGTTAGATGGTGGGATAGAGAGACAGTCTGTTAGATGGTGGGATAGAGAGACAGTCTGTTAGATGGTGGGATAGAGAGACAGTCTGTTAGATGGTGGGATAGAGAGACAGTCTGTTAGATGGTGGGATAGAGAGACAGTCTGTTAGATGGTGGGATAGAGAGACAGTCTGTTAGATGGTGGGATAGAGAGACAGTCTGTTAGATGGTGGGATAGAGAGACAGTCTGTTAGATGGTGGGATAGAGAGACAGTCTGTTAGATGGTGGGATAGAGAGACAGTCTGTTAGATGGTGGGATAGAGAGACAGTCTGTTAGATGGTGGGATAGAGAGACAGTCTGTTAGATGGTGGGATAGAGAGACAGTCTGTTAGATGGTGGGATAGAGAGACAGTCTGTTAGATGGTGGGATAGAGAGACAGTCTGTTAGATGGTGGGATAGAGAGACAGTCTGTTAGATGGTGGGATAGAGAGACAGTCTGTTAGATGGTGGGATAGAGAGACAGTCTGTTAGATGGTGGGATAGAGAGACAGTCTGTTAGATGGTGGGATAGAGAGACAGTCTGTTAGATGGTGGGATAGAGAGACAGTCTGTTAGATGGTGGGATAGAGAGACAGTCTGTTAGATGGTGGGATAGAGAGACAGTCTGTTAGATGGTGGGATAGAGAGACAGTCTGTTAGATGGTGGGATAGAGAGACAGTCTGTTAGATGGTGGGATAGAGAGACAGTCTGTTAGATGGTGGGATAGAGAGACAGTCTGTTAGATGGTGGGATAGAGAGACAGTCTGTTAGATGGTGGGATAGAGAGACAGTCTGTTAGATGGTGGGATAGAGAGACAGTCTGTTAGATGGTGGGATAGAGAGACAGTCTGTTAGATGGTGGGATAGAGAGACAGTCTGTTAGATGGTGGGATAGAGAGACAGTCTGTTAGATGGTGGGATAGAGAGACAGTCTGTTAGATGGTGGGATAGAGAGACAGTCTGTTAGATGGTGGGATAGAGAGACAGTCTGTTAGATGGTGGGATAGAGAGACAGTCTGTTAGATGGTGGGATAGAGAGACAGTCTGTTAGATGGTGGGATAGAGAGACAGTCTGTTAGATGGTGGGATAGAGAGACAGTCTGTTAGATGGTGGGATAGAGAGACAGTCTGTTAGATGGTGGGATAGAGAGACAGTCTGTTAGATGGTGGGATAGAGAGACAGTCTGTTAGATGGTGGGATAGAGAGACAGTCTGTTAGATGGTGGGATAGAGAGACAGTCTGTTAGATGGTGGGATAGAGAGACAGTCTGTTAGATGGTGGGATAGAGAGACAGTCTGTTAGATGGTGGGATAGAGAGACAGTCTGTTAGATGGTGGGATAGAGAGACAGTCTGTTAGATGGTGGGATAGAGAGACAGTCTGTTAGATGGTGGGATAGAGAGACAGTCTGTTAGATGGTGGGATAGAGAGACAGTCTGTTAGATGGTGGGATAGAGAGACAGTCTGTTAGATGGTGGGATAGAGAGACAGTCTGTTAGATGGTGGGATAGAGAGACAGTCTGTTAGATGGTGGGATAGAGAGACAGTCTGTTAGATGGTGGGATAGAGAGACAGTCTGTTAGATGGTGGGATAGAGAGACAGTCTGTTAGATGGTGGGATAGAGAGACAGTCTGTTAGATGGTGGGATAGAGAGACAGTCTGTTAGATGGTGGGATAGAGAGACAGTCTGTTAGATGGTGGGATAGAGAGACAGTCTGTTAGATGGTGGGATAGAGAGACAGTCTGTTAGATGGTGGGATAGAGAGACAGTCTGTTAGATGGTGGGATAGAGAGACAGTCTGTTAGATGGTGGGATAGAGAGACAGTCTGTTAGATGGTGGGATAGAGAGACAGTCTGTTAGATGGTGGGATAGAGAGACAGTCTGTTAGATGGTGGGATAGAGACAGTCTGTTAGATGGTGGGATAGAGAGACAGTCTGTTAGATGGTGGGATAGAGAGACAGTCTGTTAGATGGTGGGATAGAGAGACAGTCTGTTAGATGGTGGGATAGAGAGACAGTCTGTTAGATGGTGGGATAGAGAGACAGTCTGTTAGATGGTGGGATAGAGAGACAGTCTGTTAGATGGTGGGATAGAGAGACAGTCTGTTAGATGGTGGGATAGAGAGACAGTCTGTTAGATGGTGGGATAGAGAGACAGTCTGTTAGATGGTGGGATAGAGAGACAGTCTGTTAGATGGTGGGATAGAGAGACAGTCTGTTAGATGGTGGGATAGAGAGACAGTCTGTTAGATGGTGGGATAGAGAGACAGTCTGTTAGATGGTGGGATAGAGAGACAGTCTGTTAGATGGTGGGATAGAGAGACAGTCTGTTAGATGGTGGGATAGAGAGACAGTCTGTTAGATGGTGGGATAGAGAGACAGTCTGTTAGATGGTGGGATAGAGAGACAGTCTGTTAGATGGTGGGATAGAGAGACAGTCTGTTAGATGGTGGGATAGAGAGACAGTCTGTTAGATGGTGGGATAGAGAGACAGTCTGTTAGATGGTGGGATAGAGAGACAGTCTGTTAGATGGTGGGATAGAGAGACAGTCTGTTAGATGGTGGGATAGAGAGACAGTCTGTTAGATGGTGGGATAGAGAGACAGTCTGTTAGATGGTGGGATAGAGAGACAGTCTGTTAGATGGTGGGATAGAGAGACAGTCTGTTAGATGGTGGGATAGAGAGACAGTCTGTTAGATGGTGGGATAGAGAGACAGTCTGTTAGATGGTGGGATAGAGAGACAGTCTGTTAGATGGTGGGATAGAGAGACAGTCTGTTAGATGGTGGGATAGAGAGACAGTCTGTTAGATGGTGGGATAGAGAGACAGTCTGTTAGATGGTGGGATAGAGAGACAGTCTGTTAGATGGTGGGATAGAGAGACAGTCTGTTAGATGGTGGGATAGAGAGACAGTCTGTTAGATGGTGGGATAGAGAGACAGTCTGTTAGATGGTGGGATAGAGAGACAGTCTGTTAGATGGTGGGATAGAGAGACAGTCTGTTAGATGGTGGGATAGAGAGACAGTCTGTTAGATGGTGGGATAGAGAGACAGTCTGTTAGATGGTGGGATAGAGAGACAGTCTGTTAGATGGTGGGATAGAGAGACAGTCTGTTAG
This sequence comes from Salvelinus fontinalis, assembly GCF_029448725.1. NCBI lineage: Eukaryota > Metazoa > Chordata > Actinopteri > Salmoniformes > Salmonidae > Salvelinus > Salvelinus fontinalis. Next base: position 1,344,321 of record NW_026600210.1, on the reverse strand, counting down.
ATGGTGGGATAGAGAGACAGTCTGTTAGATGGTGGGATAGAGAGACAGTCTGTTAGATGGTGGGATAGAGAGACAGTCTGTTAGATGGTGGGATAGAGAGACAGTCTGTTAGATGGTGGGATAGAGAGACAGTCTGTTAGATGGTGGGATAGAGAGACAGTCTGTTAGATGGTGGGATAGAGAGACAGTCTGTTAGATGGTGGGATAGAGACAGTCTGTTAGATGGTGGGATAGAGACAGTCTGTTAGATGGTGGGATAGAGACAGTCTGTTAGATGGTGGGATAGAGAGACAGTCTGTTAGATGGTGGGATAGAGACAGTCTGTTAGATGGTGGGATAGAGAGACAGTCTGTTAGATGGTGGGATAGAGAGACAGTCTGTTAGATGGTGGGATAGAGAGACAGTCTGTTAGATGGTGGGATAGAGAGACAGTCTGTTAGATGGTGGGATAGAGAGACAGTCTGTTAGATGGTGGGATAGAGGACAGTCTGTTAGATGGTGGGATAGAGAGACAGTCTGTTAGATGGTGGGATAGGAGACAGTCTGTTAGATGGTGGGATAGAGAGACAGTCTGTTAGATGGTGGGATAGAGAGACAGTCTGTTAGATGGTGGGATAGAGAGACAGTCTGTTAGATGGTGGGATAGAGAGACAGTCTGTTAGATGGTGGGATAGAGAGACAGTCTGTTAGATGGTGGGATAGAGAGACAGTCTGTTAGATGGTGGGATAGAGAGACAGTCTGTTAGATGGTGGGATAGAGAGACAGTCTGTTAGATGGTGGGATAGAGAGACAGTCTGTTAGATGGTGGGATAGAGAGACAGTCTGTTAGATGGTGGGATAGAGAGACAGTCTGTTAGATGGTGGGATAGAGAGACAGTCTGTTAGATGGTGGGATAGAGAGACAGTCTGTTAGATGGTGGGATAGAGAGACAGTCTGTTAGATGGTGGGATAGAGAGACAGTCTGTTAGATGGTGGGATAGAGAGACAGTCTGTTAGATGGTGGGATAGAGAGACAGTCTGTTAGATGGTGGGATAGAGAGACAGTCTGTTAGATGGTGGGATAGAGACAGTCTGTTAGATGGTGGGATAGAGAGACAGTCTGTTAGATGGTGGGATAGAGAGACAGTCTGTTAGATGGTGGGATAGAGAGACAGTCTGTTAGATGGTGGGATAGAGAGACAGTCTGTTAGATGGTGGGATAGAGAGACAGTCTGTTAGATGGTGGGATAGAGAGACAGTCTGTTAGATGGTGGGATAGAGAGACAGTCTGTTAGATGGTGGGATAGAGACAGTCTGTTAGATGGTGGGATAGAGAGACAGTCTGTTAGATGGTGGGATAGAGAGACAGTCTGTTAGATGGTGGGATAGAGAGACAGTCTGTTAGATGGTGGGATAGAGAGACAGTCTGTTAGATGGTGGGATAGAGAGACAGTCTGTTAGATGGTGGGATAGAGAGACAGTCTGTTAGATGGTGGGATAGAGAGACAGTCTGTTAGATGGTGGGATAGAGAGACAGTCTGTTAGATGGTGGGATAGAGACAGTCTGTTAGATGGTGGGATAGAGAGACAGTCTGTTAGATGGTGGGATAGAGAGACAGTCTGTTAGATGGTGGGATAGAGAGACAGTCTGTTAGATGGTGGGATAGAGAGACAGTCTGTTAGATGGTGGGATAGAGAGACAGTCTGTTAGATGGTGGGATAGAGAGACAGTCTGTTAGATGGTGGGATAGAGAGACAGTCTGTTAGATGGTGGGATAGAGAGACAGTCTGTTAGATGGTGGGATAGAGAGACAGTCTGTTAGATGGTGGGATAGAGACAGTCTGTTAGATGGTGGGATAGAGACAGTCTGTTAGATGGTGGGATAGAGACAGTCTGTTAGATGGTGGGATAGAGAGACAGTCTGTTAGATGGTGGGATAGAGAGACAGTCTGTTAGATGGTGGGATAGAGAGAGTCTGTTAGATGGTGGGATAGAGAGACAGTCTGTTAGATGGTGGGATAGAGAGACAGTCTGTTAGATGGTGGGATAGAGAGACAGTCTGTTAGATGGTGGGATAGAGAGACAGTCTGTTAGATGGTGGGATAGAGAGACAGTCTGTTAGATGGTGGGATAGAGACAGTCTGTTAGATGGTGGGATAGAGACAGTCTGTTAGATGGTGGGATAGAGACAGTCTGTTAGATGGTGGGATAGAGAGACAGTCTGTTAGATGGTGGGATAGAGACAGTCTGTTAGATGGTGGGATAGAGAGACAGTCTGTTAGATGGTGGGATAGAGAGACAGTCTGTTAGATGGTGGGATAGAGAGACAGTCTGTTAGATGGTGGGATAGAGAGACAGTCTGTTAGATGGTGGGATAGAGAGACAGTCTGTTAGATGGTGGGATAGAGACAGTCTGTTAGATGGTGGGATAGAGAGACAGTCTGTTAGATGGTGGGATAGAGACAGTCTGTTAGATGGTGGGATAGAGAGACAGTCTGTTAGATGGTGGGATAGAGAGACAGTCTGTTAGATGGTGGGATAGAGAGACAGTCTGTTAGATGGTGGGATAGAGACAGTCTGTTAGATGGTGGGATAGAGACAGTCTGTTAGATGGTGGGATAGAGACAGTCTGTTAGATGGTGGGATAGAGACAGTCTGTTAGATGGTGGGATAGAGAGACAGTCTGTTAGATGGTGGGATAGAGAGACAGTCTGTTAGATGGTGGGATAGAGACAGTCTGTTAGATGGTGGGATAGAGAGACAGTCTGTTAGATGGTGGGATAGAGAGACAGTCTGTTAGATGGTGGGATAGAGAGACAGTCTGTTAGATGGTGGGATAGAGAGACAGTCTGTTAGATGGTGGGATAGAGAGACAGTCTGTTAGATGGTGGGATAGAGAGACAGTCTGTTAGATGGTGGGATAGAGAGACAGTCTGTTAGATGGTGGGATAGAGACAGTCTGTTAGATGGTGGGATAGAGAGACAGTCTGTTAGATGGTGGGATAGAGAGACAGTCTGTTAGATGGTGGGATAGAGAGACAGTCTGTTAGATGGTGGGATAGAGAGACAGTCTGTTAGATGGTGGGATAGAGAGACAGTCTGTTAGATGGTGGGATAGAGAGACAGTCTGTTAGATGGTGGGATAGAGAGACAGTCTGTTAGATGGTGGGATAGAGAGACAGTCTGTTAGATGGTGGGATAGAGAGACAGTCTGTTAGATGGTGGGATAGAGAGACAGTCTGTTAGATGGTGGGATAGAGAGACAGTCTGTTAGATGGTGGGATAGAGAGACAGTCTGTTAGATGGTGGGATAGAGAGACAGTCTGTTAGATGGTGGGATAGAGAGACAGTCTGTTAGATGGTGGGATAGAGACAGTCTGTTAGATGGTGGGATAGAGAGACAGTCTGTTAGATGGTGGGATAGAGAGACAGTCTGTTAGATGGTGGGATAGAGAGACAGTCTGTTAGATGGTGGGATAGAGACAGTCTGTTAGATGGTGGGATAGAGACAGTCTGTTAGATGGTGGGATAGAGAGACAGTCTGTTAGATGGTGGGATAGAGAGACAGTCTGTTAGATGGTGGGATAGAGACAGTCTGTTAGATGGTGGGATAGAGAGACAGTCTGTTAGATGGTGGGATAGAGAGACAGTCTGTTAGATGGTGGGATAGAGAGACAGTCTGTTAGATGGTGGGATAGAGACAGTCTGTTAGATGGTGGGATAGAGACAGTCTGTTAGATGGTGGGATAGAGACAGTCTGTTAGATGGTGGGATAGAGAGACAGTCTGTTAGATGGTGGGATAGAGAGACAGTCTGTTAGATGGTGGGATAGAGAGACAGTCTGTTAGATGGTGGGATAGAGAGACAGTCTGTTAGATGGTGGGATAGAGAGACAGTCTGTTAGATGGTGGGATAGAGACAGTCTGTTAGATGGTGGGATAGAGAGACAGTCTGTTAGATGGTGGGATAGAGACAGTCTGTTAGATGGTGGGATAGAGACAGTCTGTTAGATGGTGGGATAGAGAGACAGTCTGTTAGATGGTGGGATAGAGAGACAGTCTGTTAGATGGTGGGATAGAGAGACAGTCTGTTAGATGGTGGGATAGAGAGACAGTCTGTTAGATGGTGGGATAGAGAGACAGTCTGTTAGATGGTGGGATAGAGAGACAGTCTGTTAGATGGTGGGATAGAGAGACAGTCTGTTAGATGGTGGGATAGAGAGACAGTCTGTTAGATGGTGGGATAGAGAGACAGTCTGTTAGATGGTGGGATAGAGACAGTCTGTTAGATGGTGGGATAGAGAGACAGTCTGTTAGATGGTGGGATAGAGAGACAGTCTGTTAGATGGTGGGATAGAGAGACAGTCTGTTAGATGGTGGGATAGAGACAGTCTGTTAGATGGTGGGATAGAGAGACAGTCTGTTAGATGGTGGGATAGAGGCAGTCAGTTAGATGGTGGGATAGAGAGACAGTCTGTTAGATGGTGGGATAGAGACAGTCTGTTAGATGGTGGGATAGAGAGACAGTCTGTTAGATGGTGGGATAGAGAGACAGTCTGTTAGATGGTGGGATAGAGAGACAGTCTGTTAGATGGTGGGATAGAGAGACAGTCTGTTAGATGGTGGGATAGAGAGACAGTCTGTTAGATGGTGGGATAGAGAGACAGTCTGTTAGATGGTGGGATAGAGAGACAGTCTGTTAGATGGTGGGATAGAGAGACAGTCTGTTAGATGGTGGGATAGAGAGACAGTCTGTTAGATGGTGGGATAGAGAGACAGTCTGTTAGATGGTGGGATAGAGACAGTCTGTTAGATGGTGGGATAGAGAGACAGTCTGTTAGATGGTGGGATAGAGAGACAGTCTGTTAGATGGTGGGATAGAGAGACAGTCTGTTAGATGGTGGGATAGAGACAGTCTGTTAGATGGTGGGATAGAGAGACAGTCTGTTAGATGGTGGGATAGAGAGACAGTCTGTTAGATGGTGGGATAGAGACAGTCTGTTAGATGGTGGGATAGAGAGACAGTCTGTTAGATGGTGGGATAGAGAGACAGTCTGTTAGATGGTGGGATAGAGAGACAGTCTGTTAGATGGTGGGATAGAGAGACAGTCTGTTAGATGGTGGGATAGAGAGACAGTCTGTTAGATGGTGGGATAGAGACAGTCTGTTAGATGGTGGGATAGAGAGACAGTCTGTTAGATGGTGGGATAGAGAGACAGTCTGTTAGATGGTGGGATAGAGAGACAGTCTGTTAGATGGTGGGATAGAGAGCAGTCTGTTAGATGGTGGGATAGAGAGACAGTCTGTTAGATGGTGGGATAGAGAGACAGTCTGTTAGATGGTGGGATAGAGAGACAGTCTGTTAGATGGTGGGATAGAGAGACAGTCTGTTAGATGGTGGGATAGAGAGACAGTCTGTTAGATGGTGGGATAGAGAGACAGTCTGTTAGATGGTGGGATAGAGAGACAGTCTGTTAGATGGTGGGATAGAGAGACAGTCTGTTAGATGGTGGGGTAGAGACAGTCTGTTAGATGGTGGGATAGAGAGACAGTCTGTTAGATGGTGGGATAGAGAGACAGTCTGTTAGATGGTGGGATAGAGAGACAGTCTGTTAGATGGTGGGATAGAGACAGTCTGTTAGATGGTGGGATAGAGAGACAGTCTGTTAGATGGTGGGATAGAGACAGTCTGTTAGATGGTGGGATAGAGAGACAGTCTGTTAGATGGTGGGATAGAGACAGTCTGTTAGATGGTGGGATAGAGACAGTCTGTTAGATGGTGGGATAGAGAGACAGTCTGTTAGATGGTGGGATAGAGAGACAGTCTGTTAGATGGTGGGATAGAGAGACAGTCTGTTAGATGGTGGGATAGAGAGACAGTCTGTTAGATGGTGGGATAGAGAGACAGTCTGTTAGATGGTGGGATAGAGAGACAGTCTGTTAGATGGTGGGATAGAGAGACAGTCTGTTAGATGGTGGGATAGAGAGACAGTCTGTTAGATGGTGGGATAGAGAGACAGTCTGTTAGATGGTGGGATAGAGAGACAGTCTGTTAGATGGTGGGATAGAGAGACAGTCTGTTAGATGGTGGGGTAGAGAGACAGTCTGTTAGATGGTGGGATAGAGAGACAGTCTGTTAGATGGTGGGATAGAGAGACAGTCTGTTAGATGGTGGGATAGAGAGACAGTCTGTTAGATGGTGGGATAGAGAGACAGTCTGTTAGATGGTGGGATAGAGAGACAGTCTGTTAGATGGTGGGATAGAGAGACAGTCTGTTAGATGGTGGGATAGAGACAGTCTGTTAGATGGTGGGATAGAGAGACAGTCTGTTAGATGGTGGGATAGAGAGGCAGTCTGTTAGATGGTGGGATAGAGAGACAGTCTGTTAGATGGTGGGATAGAGACAGTCTGTTAGATGGTGGGATAGAGAGACAGTCTGTTAGATGGTGGGATAGAGACAGTCTGTTAGATGGTGGGGTAGAGAGACAGTCTGTTAGATGGTGGGATAGAGAGACAGTCTGTTAGATGGTGGGATAGAGAGACAGTCTGTTAGATGGTGGGATAGAGAGACAGTCTGTTAGATGGTGGGGTAGAGAGACAGTCTGTTAGATGGTGGGATAGAGAGACAGTCTGTTAGATGGTGGGATAGAGAGACAGTCTGTTAGATGGTGGGATAGAGACAGTCTGTTAGATGGTGGGATAGAGAGACAGTCTGTTAGATGGTGGGATAGAGAGACAGTCTGTTAGATGGTGGGATAGAGAGACAGTCTGTTAGATGGTGGGATAGAGACAGTCTGTTAGATGGTGGGATAGAGACAGTCTGTTAGATGGTGGGATAGAGACAGTCTGTTAGATGGTGGGATAGAGACAGTCTGTTAGATGGTGGGGTAGAGAGACAGTCTGTTAGATGGTGGGATAGAGAGACAGTCTGTTAGATGGTGGGATAGAGAGACAGTCTGTTAGATGGTGGGATAGAGAGACAGTCTGTTAGATGGTGGGGTAGAGAGACAGTCTGTTAGATGGTGGGATAGAGAGACAGTCTGTTAGATGGTGGGATAGAGAGACAGTCTGTTAGATGGTGGGGTAGAGACAGTCTGTTAGATGGTGGGATAGAGAGACAGTCTGTTAGATGGTGGGATAGAGAGACAGTCTGTTAGATGGTGGGGTAGAGAGACAGTCTGTTAGATGGTGGGGTAGAGAGACAGTCTGTTAGATGGTGGGATAGAGACAGTCTGTTAGATGGTGGGGTAGAGACAGTCTGTTAGATGGTGGGATAGAGAGACAGTCTGTTAGATGGTGGGGTAGAGAGACAGTCAGTTAGATGGTGGGATAGAGAGACAGTCTGTTAGATGGTGGGGTAGAGAGACAGTCTGTTAGATGGTGGGATAGAGACAGTCTGTTAGATGGTGGGATAGAGAGACAGTCTGTTAGATGGTGGGATAGAGAGACAGTCTGTTAGATGGTGGGATAGAGAGACAGTCTGTTAGATGGTGGGATAGAGAGACAGTCTGTTAGATGGTGGGGTAGAGAGACAGTCTGTTAGATGGTGGGATAGAGAGACAGTCTGTTAGATGGTGGGATAGAGAGACAGTCTGTTAGATGGTGGGATAGAGAGACAGTCTGTTAGATGGTGGGATAGAGAGACAGTCTGTTAGATGGTGGGATAGAGACAGTCTGTTAGATGGTGGGATAGAGAGACAGTCTGTTAGATGGTGGGATAGAGAGACAGTCTGTTAGATGGTGGGATAGAGAGACAGTCTGTTAGATGGTGGGATAGAGACAGTCTGTTAGATGGTGGGATAGAGAGACAGTCTGTTAGATGGTGGGATAGAGAGACAGTCTGTTAGATGGTGGGGTAGAGAGACAGTCTGTTAGATGGTGGGATAGAGAGACAGTCTGTTAGATGGTGGGATAGAGAGACAGTCTGTTAGATGGTGGGATAGAGAGACAGTCTGTTAGATGGTGGGATAGAGAGACAGTCTGTTAGATGGTGGGATAGAGAGACAGTCTGTTAGATGGTGGGATAGAGAGACAGTCAGTTAGATGGTGGGGTAGAGACAGTCTGTTAGATGGTGGGATAGAGAGACAGTCTGTTAGATGGTGGGATAGAGACAGTCTGTTAGATGGTGGGATAGAGAGACAGTCTGTTAGATGGTGGGATAGAGAGACAGTCTGTTAGATGGTGGGATAGAGACAGTCTGTTAGATGGTGGGATAGAGAGACAGTCTGTTAGATGGTGGGATAGAGAGACAGTCTGTTAGATGGTGGGATAGAGACAGTCTGTTAGATGGTGGGATAGAGAGACAGTCTGTTAGATGGTGGGGTAGAGAGACAGTCTGTTAGATGGTGGGATAGAGACAGTCTGTAAGGTAAGATGGTGGGATAGAGAGACAGTCTGTTAGATGGTGGGGTAGAGAGACAGTCTGTTAGATGGTGGGGTAGAGAGACAGTCTGTTAGATGGTGGGATAGAGAGACAGTCTGTAAGGTAAGATGGTGGGATAGAGAGACAGTCTGTTAGATGGTGGGGTAGAGAGACAGTCTGTTAGATGGTGGGATAGAGAGACAGTCTGTTAGATGGTGGGATAGAGAGACAGTCTGTTAGATGGTGGGGTAGAGAGACAGTCTGTTAGATGGTGGGATAGAGACAGTCTGTAAGGTAAGATGGTGGGATAGAGAGACAGTCTGTTAGATGGTGGGGTAGAGAGACAGTCTGTTAGATGGTGGGATAGAGAGACAGTCTGTTAGATGGTGGGATAGAGAGACAGTCTGTTAGATGGTGGGATAGAGAGACAGTCTGTTAGATGGTGGGAGAGAGAGACAGTCTGTTAGATGGTGGGATAGAGAGACAGTCTGTTAGATGGTGGGATAGAGAGACAGTCTGTTAGATGGTGGGGTAGAGAGACAGTCTGTTAGATGGTGGGATAGAGAGACAGTCTGTTAGATGGTGGGGTAGAGAGACAGTCTGTTAGATGGTGGGGTAGAGAGACAGTCTGTTAGATGGTGGGGTAGAGAGACAGTCTGTTAGATGGTGGGATAGAGAGACAGTCTGTTAGATGGTGGGATAGAGAGACAGTCTGTTAGATGGTGGGATAGAGACAGTCTGTTAGATGGTGGGATAGAGAGACAGTCTGTTAGATGGTGGGATAGAGAGACAGTCTGTTAGATGGTGGGATAGAGACAGTCTGTTAGATGGTGGGATAGAGACAGTCTGTTAGATGGTGGGATAGAGACAGTCTGTTAGATGGTGGGATAGAGACAGTCTGTTAGATGGTGGGGTAGAGAGACAGTCTGTTAGATGGTGGGATAGAGAGACAGTCAGTTAGATGGTGGGATAGAGACAGTCTGTTAGATGGTGGGATAGAGAGACAGTCTGTTAGATGGTGGGATAGAGAGACAGTCTGTTAGATGGTGGGATAGAGAGACAGTCTGTTAGATGGTGGGATAGAGAGACAGTCTGTTAGATGGTGGGATAGAGACAGTCTGTTAGATGGTGGGATAGAGAGACAGTCTGTTAGATGGTGGGATAGAGAGACAGTCTGTTAGATGGTGGGATAGAGAGACAGTCTGTTAGATGGTGGGGTAGAGACAGTCTGTTAGATGGTGGGATAGAGAGACAGTCTGTTAGATGGTGGGATAGAGACAGTCTGTTAGATGGTGGGATAGAGACAGTCTGTTAGATGGTGGGATAGAGAGACAGTCTGTTAGATGGTGGGATAGAGACAGTCTGTTAGATGGTGGGATAGAGAGGCAGTCTGTTAGATGGTGGGATAGAGAGACAGTCTGTTAGATGGTGGGATAGAGAGACAGTCTGTTAGATGGTGGGATAGAGAGACAGTCTGTTAGATGGTGGGATAGAGACAGTCTGTTAGATGGTGGGATAGAGAGACAGTCTGTTAGATGGTGGGATAGAGAGACAGTCTGTTAGATGGTGGGGTAGAGAGACAGTCTGTTAGATGGTGGGATAGAGAGACAGTCTGTTAGATGGTGGGATAGAGAGACAGTCTGTTAGATGGTGGGATAGAGAGACAGTCTGTTAGATGGTGGGATAGAGAGACAGTCTGTTAGATGGTGGGATAGAGAGACAGTCTGTTAGATGGTGGGATAGAGAGACAGTCTGTTAGATGGTGGGATAGAGAGACAGTCTGTTAGATGGTGGGATAGAGAGACAGTCTGTTAGATGGTGGGATAGAGAGACAGTCTGTTAGATGGTGGGATAGAGAGACAGTCTGTTAGATGGTGGGATAGAGAGACAGTCTGTTAGATGGTGGGATAGAGAGACAGTCTGTTAGATGGTGGGATAGAGAGACAGTCTGTTAGATGGTGGGATAGAGAGACAGTCTGTTAGATGGTGGGATAGAGAGACAGTCTGTTAGATGGTGGGATAGCGAGACAGTCTGTTAGATGGTGGGGTAGCGAGACAGTCTGTTAGATGGTGGGATAGAGAGACAGTCTGTTAGATGGTGGGATAGAGAGACAGTCTGTTAGATGGTGGGATAGAGAGACAGTCTGTTAGATGGTGGGATAGAGAGACAGTCTGTTAGATGGTGGGGTAGAGACAGTCTGTTAGATGGTGGGATAGAGAGACAGTCAGTTAGATGGTGGGATAGAGAGACAGTCTGTTAGATGGTGGGGTAGAGACAGTCTGTTAGATGGTGGGATAGAGAGACAGTCTGTTAGATGGTGGGATAGAGAGACAGTCTGTTAGATGGTGGGGTAGAGAGACAGTCTGTTAGATGGTGGGATAGAGAGACAGTCTGTTAGATGGTGGGATAGAGAGACAGTCTGTTAGATGGTGGGATAGAGAGACAGTCTGTTAGATGGTGGGATAGAGAGACAGTCTGTTAGATGGTGGGGTAGAGACAGTCTGTTAGATGGTGGGATAGAGAGACAGTCTGTTAGATGGTGGGATAGAGAGACAGTCTGTTAGATGGTGGGATAGAGACAGTCTGTTAGATGGTGGGATAGAGAGACAGTCTGTTAGATGGTGGGATAGAGAGACAGTCTGTTAGATGGTGGGATAGAGAGACAGTCTGTTAGATGGTGGGATAGAGACAGTCTGTTAGATGGTGGGGTAGAGAGACAGTCTGTTAGATGGTGGGATAGAGAGACAGTCTGTTAGATGGTGGGATAGAGAGACAGTCTGTTAGATGGTGGGATATAGAGACAGTCTGTTAGATGGTGGGGTAGAGAGACAGTCTGTTAGATGGTGGGATAGAGAGACAGTCTGTTAGATGGTGGGATAGAGAGACAGTCTGTTAGATGGTGGGATAGAGAGACAGTCTGTTAGATGGTGGGATAGAGACAGTCTGTTAGATGGTGGGGTAGAGACAGTCTGTTAGATGGTGGGATAGAGAGACAGTCTGTTAGATGGTGGGATAGAGAGACAGTCTGTTAGATGGTGGGGTAGAGACAGTCAGTTAGATGGTGGGATAGAGAGACAGTCTGTTAGATGGTGGGGTAGAGAGACAGTCTGTTAGATGGTGGGGTAGAGAGACAGTCTGTTAGATGGTGGGATAGAGACAGTCTGTTAGATGGTGGGATAGAGAGACAGTCTGTTAGATGGTGGGATAGAGAGACAGTCTGTTAGATGGTGGGATAGAGAGACAGTCTGTTAGATGGTGGGGTAGAGAGACAGTCTGTTAGATGGTGGGATAGAGAGACAGTCTGTTAGATGGTGGGATAGAGAGACAGTCTGTTAGATGGTGGGATAGAGAGACAGTCTGTTAGATGGTGGGATAGAGACAGTCTGTTAGATGGTGGGATAGAGAGACAGTCTGTTAGATGGTGGGATAGAGAGACAGTCTGTTAGATGGTGGGATAGAGAGACAGTCTGTTAGATGGTGGGATAGAGACAGTCTGTTAGATGGTGGGATAGAGAGACAGTCTGTTAGATGGTGGGATAGAGAGACAGTCTGTTAGATGGTGGGGTAGAGAGACAGTCTGTTAGATGGTGGGATAGAGAGACAGTCTGTTAGATGGTGGGATAGAGAGACAGTCTGTTAGATGGTGGGATAGAGAGACAGTCTGTTAGATGGTGGGATAGAGAGACAGTCTGTTAGATGGTGGGATAGAGAGACAGTCAGTTAGATGGTGGGGTAGAGACAGTCTGTTAGATGGTGGGATAGAGAGACAGTCTGTTAGATGGTGGGATAGAGACAGTCTGTTAGATGGTGGGATAGAGAGACAGTCTGTTAGATGGTGGGATAGAGAGACAGTCTGTTAGATGGTGGGATAGAGACAGTCTGTTAGATGGTGGGATAGAGAGACAGTCTGTTAGATGGTGGGATAGAGAGACAGTCTGTTAGATGGTGGGATAGAGACAGTCTGTTAGATGGTGGGATAGAGAGACAGTCTGTTAGATGGTGGGGTAGAGAGACAGTCTGTTAGATGGTGGGATAGAGACAGTCTGTAAGGTAAGATGGTGGGATAGAGAGACAGTCTGTTAGATGGTGGGGTAGAGAGACAGTCTGTTAGATGGTGGGGTAGAGAGACAGTCTGTTAGATGGTGGGATAGAGAGACAGTCTGTAAGGTAAGATGGTGGGATAGAGAGACAGTCTGTTAGATGGTGGGGTAGAGAGACAGTCTGTTAGATGGTGGGATAGAGAGACAGTCTGTTAGATGGTGGGATAGAGAGACAGTCTGTTAGATGGTGGGGTAGAGAGACAGTCTGTTAGATGGTGGGATAGAGACAGTCTGTAAGGTAAGATGGTGGGATAGAGAGACAGTCTGTTAGATGGTGGGGTAGAGAGACAGTCTGTTAGATGGTGGGATAGAGAGACAGTCTGTTAGATGGTGGGATAGAGAGACAGTCTGTTAGATGGTGGGATAGAGACAGTCTGTTAGATGGTGGGATAGAGAGACAGTCTGTTAGATGGTGGGATAGAGAGACAGTCTGTTAGATGGTGGGGTAGAGACAGTCTGTTAGATGGTGGGATAGAGAGACAGTCTGTTAGATGGTGGGATAGAGAGACAGTCTGTTAGATGGTGGGATAGAGAGACAGTCTGTTAGATGGTGGGATAGAGAGACAGTCTGTTAGATGGTGGGATAGAGAGACAGTCTGTTAGATGGTGGGATAGAGAGACAGTCTGTTAGATGGTGGGATAGAGAGACAGTCTGTTAGATGGTGGGATAGAGACAGTCTGTTAGATGGTGGGATAGAGAGACAGTCTGTTAGATGGTGGGGTAGAGACAGTCTGTTAGATGGTGGGATAGAGAGACAGTCTGTTAGATGGTGGGATAGAGAGACAGTCTGTTAGATGGTGGGATAGAGAGACAGTCTGTTAGATGGTGGGATAGAGAGACAGTCTGTTAGATGGTGGGATAGAGAGACAGTCTGTTAGATGGTGGGATAGAGAGACAGTCTGTTAGATGGTGGGATAGAGAGACAGTCTGTTAGATGGTGGGATATAGAGACAGTCTGTTAGATGGTGGGATAGAGAGACAGTCTGTTAGATGGTGGGATAGAGAGACAGTCTGTTAGATGGTGGGATAGAGAGACAGTCTGTTAGATGGTGGGATAGAGAGGCAGTCTGTTAGATGGTGGGATAGAGAGACAGTCTGTTAGATGGTGGGATAGAGAGACAGTCTGTTAGATGGTGGGATAGAGAGACAGTCTGTTAGATGGTGGGGTAGAGAGACAGTCTGTTAGATGGTGGGATAGAGAGACAGTCTGTTAGATGGTGGGATAGAGAGACAGTCTGTTAGATGGTGGGATAGAGAGACAGTCTGTTAGATGGTGTGATAGAGAGACAGTCTGTTAGATGGTGGGATAGAGAGACAGTCTGTTAGATGGTGGGATAGAGAGACAGTCTGTTAGATGGTGGGGTAGAGAGACAGTCTTTTAGATGGTGGGATAGAGAGACAGTCTGTTAGATGGTGGGATAGAGAGACAGTCTGTTAGATGGTGGGATAGAGACAGTCTGTTAGATGGTGGGATAGAGAGACAGTCTGTTAGATGGTGGGATAGAGAGACAGTCTGTTAGATGGTGGGGTAGAGAGACAGTCTGTTAGATGGTGGGATAGAGACAGTCTGTTAGATGGTGGGATAGAGAGACAGTCTGTTAGATGGTGGGATAGAGAGACAGTCTGTTAGATGGTGGGGTAGAGAGACAGTCTGTTAGATGGTGGGGTAGAGAGACAGTCTGTTAGATGGTGGGATAGAGAGACAGTCTGTTAGATGGTGGGATAGAGAGACAGTCTGTTAGATGGTGGGATAGAGAGACAGTCTGTTAGATGGTGGGATAGAGAGACAGTCTGAATATATTACAATACAACACATTCAGTTTTTGTTCCTCAGGCCCTTACTCTACTACCACATATTGACAGTTCAAAATCTATGTGTGCGTATATGTATAGTGCGTATGTTATTGTGTGTGTGTTTGTGTCTCTTCACAGTCCCCGCTGTTCCGTAAGGTGTATTTTTATTGATTGATTTATTGATCTGATTTTCCTGCTGCATCAGTTACCTGATGTGGAATAGAGTTCCATGTAGTCATGGCTCTATGTAGTACTGTGGAATAGAGTTCCATGTAGTCATGGCTCTATGTAGTACTGTGGAATAGAGTTCCATGTAGTCATGGCTCTATGTAGTACTGTGGAATAGAGTTCCATGTAGTCATGGCTCTATGTAGTACTGTGGAATAGAGTTCCATGTAGTCATGGCTCTATGTAGTACTGTGGAATAGAGTTCCATGTAGTCATGGCTCTATGTAGTACTGTGGAATAGAGTTCCATGTAGTCATGGCTCTATGTAGTACTGTGGAATAGAGTTCCATGTAGTCATGGTTCTATGTAGTACTGTGGAATAGAGTTCCATGTAGTCATGGCTCTATGTAGTACTGTGGAATAGAGTTCCATGTAGTCATGGCTCTATGTAGTACTGTGGAATAGAGTTCCATGTAGTCATGGCTCTATGTAGTACTGTGGAATAGAGTTCCATGTAGTCATGGTTCTATGTAGTACTGTGGAATAGAGTTCCATGTAGTCATGGCTCTATGTAGTACTGTGGAATAGAGTTCCATGTAGTCATGGCTCTATGTAGTACTGTGGAATAGAGTTCCATGTAGTCATGGCTCTATGTAGTACTGTGGAATAGAGTTCCATGTAGTCATGGCTCTATGTAGTACTGTCTGTCTCCCATAGTCTGTTCTGGACTTGTGGACTGTGACGAGACAAAGTGTTGGCAGCTGTCTCCTCATCAGATAGATTCAAAACTCCTCTACCCTGCCAAGAGTCTAGTCTCTACCCCGTGCTAAGAGATATGTTGCCTTAGAAGGTCAACTGGAGAAAAAAGCTGGACAGTCATGTCGTCAGCATGAGATAGGAAAACAGTAGCCTTGGTTTCCAGTCTTGCGCACATGGTTCCTCAATACATGTCAGATTTAGGAAACAATCCGACTCGTGAGATTAGGAAAACCATGTTTTTTCTGTCTTTAGTCAACAGGGTTGCTGCTGTATGAGATGAGCAAACAGCAATCAGTGATTGGCATCCACAACCAAATATTAGTCCCGCTTTAAATTACGTTCAGCTTATAAAGGCTTCATAAAGCCTTCATAAGCACTGCATAAATGTGTTACAAAGCATCTATAACCATATGTCATGCTTTATAAAGCCTTCATAATGCCTTCATAAGCACTATATAAATGTGTTACAAAGCATCTATAACCATATGTCATGCTTTATAAAGCCTTCATAATGCCTTCATAAGCACTATATAAATGTGTTACAAAGCATCTATAACCATATGTCATGCTTTATAAAGCCTTCATAATGCCTTCATAAGCACTATATAAATGTGTTACAAAGCATCTATAACCGTATGTCATGCTTTATAAAGGGTTCATAAATGTGGCATAACTGTGTGACATAATCACTAATGTCAAATGTGTCAACTCACTATGTGGAATATGATATAAAAGGTGACATGTTGTGCTGGTCTCCATGGGAACAGGAACACCTGGAGCGGTAGTCTGACACACACGCACGCACGCACGCACGCACGCACGCACGCACACACGCGCACACGCGCGCGCACACGCGCGCGCACACGCGCGCGCACACGCACACGCACGCACGCACGCACGCTTTGCAGGTCCATTAACCGATTTAAATACCTCTCACACTCTACTGTAACCTGTGGATCATCAGAGAACCTTCATAAATCATCAGAACGTTAATAGTTAATTTCCATGGGAACAGAAGAGGAACACTCGGTGAGGTATACTCAGGTTGGACTGCTCCAAATCATCTTGGTTCTGACACACACGCAGGTCCATTAACCGATTTAAATACCTCTCACACCCTACTGTAACCTGTGGATCATCAGAGAACCTTCATAAATTATCTAATTGACATTATGTCGTGTCCTGTAATACTTAGTTTGGAGTGAGACCCCTTCGGTCATTCATAAGACATTTATAAATGGTTAATGATGTAAACACAAATGTATTAACACTAACAGTCAGGGTTGGTTAGGTTACTTTCTAAATGTAATCCGTTAGTTACTAGTTACCTGCCCAAAATTGTAATCAGTAACTTAACTTTTGGATTACCCAAACTCAGTAACGTAATCTGATTACATTCAGTTACTTTTAGATTACTTTCCCCTTAAGAGGCATTAGAAGAAGACATATATGTATGTTACCAGTTGAACCACATCTATTGCAGGATAAATCAATGTTAAAGTTTACATAGCTGGTCATATATGGATGTTCAATGTTACTTTATGGGTTGGTTATGTAGGCTTCTACGAACCCATCACCTTCTACTACATGTAATAATACGATTCAATGATCTTCAAGAATCTTCTAGAACAGGACATGGAAATATGGAAGTATAGATCAGACAAATTGTTTTACCTGAGCATTGACCCCAAAACTAAGAACTTATTAGCCAGCCCTACTCTGTTGTTTATGATTGTGTTGTCACGGAGGACTGATTTGGGATCATTGATTCGATCTTCGCTGGAAGAAAGAGAGGAGGAGCAAAGCGCAGCGTGGTAAGTGTTCATGATGAATATTTAATGGAACAAACGGAACACTGAAATACAATAAAGTGAACGAACGAAAACCGAAACAGTTCCGTGTGGAACACACAGACACGGAAGACAACCACCCACAAAACACAATAGAAAACAGGCTCCCTAAATATGGTTCCTAATCAGAGACAACGACAAACACCTGAAAAACAAACATAGATAACCCACCCCAACTCACACCCTGACCATACTAAAACAAGGAAATAACAAAAGAACTAAGGTCAGAACGTGACACTCCTTGATTCGAGTAGAAAAATAATTGCTACGCTCATGGAATGTCATGCTTTGAGCACTACTGAAAAGTACTATTTACATGGGAAAAAGAAATGCCACGTGTTGCATTTGTTAGTCTATTGTTTACCTTTTACCTTTTTGTTGGTGACACTTTGATAATCTGTTTAAAGGACAAATCCACAGATGAAACGATAACAAAACCGGCACCCCCGCCTCTGTTTTGGTAAAACGCTGAGGGATGTGCCTGGAGAAATGTAACCACTCTCAGATTAATAGACAGAGCTATGGATGCAAGGACTGACCATCCATGATATAAAACGTATTGTTTTAACCATGTTATGAGGCTATACTGTTGTCATGACGTGGCCCTTTCTGGGTGTAGATCGTGGCTTCCCCCTCTCTCACTCTCTACTACACCCAGGTTTTGTTATCTCAGGTTGTAAATTCCCGGCAGGGACTCTCTCCCCCTGGCCACGCAGTATGGAGAGAATTTCACAGAAGAACAAAGGAACTTCTACTACATCACAGAATTTGAGAACTGCAAAATATCCATATTTTGGAGAATGTGTAAACGGTCTCTATTGCATTTAACACTGCCCTTTCCCACCTGGACAAAAGGAACACCTATGTGAGAATGCTATTCATTGACTACAGCTCAGTGTTCAACACCATAGTTCCCTCAAAGTTCATCACTAAGGACCCTGGGACTAAATACCTCCCTCTGCAACTGGATCCTGGACTTCCTGACGGGCCGCCCCCAGGTGGTGAGGGTAGGTAGCAACACATCTGCCACGCTGATCCTCAACACTGGAACTCCCCAGGGGTGCGTGCTCAGTCCCCTCCTGTACTCCCTGTTCACCCACGACTGCACGGCCAGGCATGACTCCAACACCATCATTAAGTTTGCAGACGACACAACAGTGGTAGGCCTGATCACCGACAACGATCAGACAGCCTATAGGGAGGAAGTCAGAGACCTGGCCGGGTGGTGCCAGAATAACAACCTCTCCCTCAACGTAACCATGACTAAGGAGATTATTGTGGACTACAGGAAAAGGAGGACCGAGCACGCCCCCATTCTCATCGACGGGGCTGTAGTGGAGCAGGTTGAGAGCTTCAAGTTCCTTGGTGTCCACATCAACAACAAACTAGAATGGTCCAAACACACCAAGACAGTCGTGAAGAGGGCACGACAACGCCTATTCCCCTTCAGGAGACTGAAAAGATCTGGCATGGGCCAGATGGGGGAGCTCCGGGCAACACAGGCCAGTCGGTTAACGCCAAGGCAGAGATGCATCCAACTAGCGCGTATGCCGTCCAGCCACGGGCGTAGAAAATGTTGAAGCGATGTGTGAATAAATGTTTAAGTATGGGTGGTCCCGGGAATTGAACCCACTATCCTGATGTTGAAATGCTCTACCAAGACGCATGACAGGGTTATGAATGTTTTGTGAAGACTCAATTTAATTTGATTCATAAGGCCTTTATAAGCAGTGCTTATGCCACCCTTTATAAAGCACAGGTTTATGTCGTTTTTGACATAGTTGTTTGTCACATTTGACATTGGTGGTTATATCACACAGGTATGCAACATTTATGAACCCTTTATAGAGCATGCCATACAGTTATAGATGATTTGTAACACGTTTACGAAGGCTTTATGAAGCCTTTATAACCTGCATGCCATTTAAAGTGGGACCCAAATATTGCTACTGGCCAGCTACTTGATGTATTACATTGATGTCAGAAGGCAAACAGTGGTTTTCTCACAGTGCGTAATGTTACCTGTGATGTTGTATCAGATAAAACCAAGTATCAGCAGGAAGGAAGTTTAACCTGTGAGTTACTGAGTTAGTCTGAGAACAACGCCTAATATTGTTTTCAGTTTGATATTTTCTCCATCTGTAGTATGTCTTTTTGTTTCTACCTTTAGATAGCATGCGACTAGTAAACAGTAGGACTATCTATTATTTATCGTGTTTGGCCCGTGTCTCTGAAACGGGGAAGGAGAGGAGATGGAAAATGTTACCAGGGCCATTGATACTGTATGAGAACCTGAGACCTGGCTGGTGCTGCCTTCCGTCTCCTATAACACCGACCATAAGAGAACGGGCTAGATGAAGTGTTTTTCATCCAGCTCAGATGCAGTTCGGTGTTTGCTGATGAAGTGTTTTTGACCCACTGGGCAAAAAAAAAGGTGGTTGAATCCACGTTGTATCATTTCAACCCCCCAAAAATTCAATGTTGAATCAATGTGGAAAACTGATTGGATGTCAACTTTTGTTGTTGTTGATTTCACGTTGAATTCACAAATGTAAAATCAAAACTAGACGTTGAACTGATGTCTGTGCCCAGTGGGTTTAACCTTTAACCTTTATTCAATTATTGCACCCACACTGTTCGCGCCCGTCAACGAGCGTCTGCGTTGCCAAGGGCTAAAATAGAAGTCAGTTCTATTTCTGACGCAGATCGCGCTGCAAGTCCTGCCTCTCCCATCTCCTCATTGGTTTATAGAAGCAGGTACCCACGTGCCATCTCCTCATTGGTTTATAGAAGCTGTCACGCCCTGGCCTTAGTATTCTTTGTTTTCTTTATTATTTTAGTTAGGTCAGGGTGTGACATGGGGAATGTTTTTGTTTTGTTGGTTTTGGGTGTTTTTATGGTAAAGGGGTTGTTGGGTATAGTATAGGGGTTTGTGTGGAGTACATGTGTCTAGTGTTGTCTATGTATGTTTGGTTGTCTAGGAGAGTCTATGGTTGCCTGAATGAGTTCCCAATTAGAGACAGCTGATTTCGGTTGTCTCTGATTGGGAGCCTTATTTAGGGTAGCCATAGGCTCTCATTGGTTGTGAGTAATTGTCTATGTTAAACGTTTGTAGCCTGTGTGTGCACATCGTTATTTAGCTTCACGATCGTTTTCTTGTTTTGTTTAGTGTTTAAGTGTTTTTGTTTCGTTTGCCTTCTTCTTAAATAAAAAGGAGATGGCTTATTTTCCTAAAGCTGCGTTTTGGTCCGTCAATTCTCCACACGATCGTGACAGAAGCAGGTACCCATGTGCCATCTCCTCATTGGTTATACCCACGTGGGTGACTGAAAGACGAAATAGGTCAGTGCCGGTAATGCACCTAATTTATGAAAGTTGCCAATCGCAATATAAATTCAAGAGACGAAAAAGCCTGGAAGGAGTAGAGATGACTAGAAACGATTCGGTTGACCGTTTTATGTGTGGATTAATTGGCAGAGTAGAGGTCCTTATGCATTTCAGGTAAAATAACAACTCAATGTTTATATCCCAGGACAAATTAGCTAGCAACAGTAAATTAGCTAGCTAAATTGCCATAAATGTTTAATGCTTTTCGACCTGTCCCCAAATTAATATAATTGGTTCATAGTTTCTTTTGATATTTCAACCTGCGTGTCTTGATCGCGTTTGGTGTTGGGGGACAAAATACAGCACGCGCACAGACGGTTTGGGTTCCGGACTTCAGACATTATCGATCATAGTCTGTTGCTGGAGAAACATATGTGTGATGGCTTTACACCCCCTGCTGTAATGTGTTATGGCTTTACACCCCCTGCTGTAATGTGTTATGGCTTTACACCCCCTGCTATATTGTGTTATAGCTTTACACCCCCTGCTATATTGTGTTATGGCTTTACACCCCCTGCTATAATGTGTTATGGCTTTACACCCCTGCTATAATGTGTTATGGCTTTACACCCCCTGCTATATTGTGGATAAAGAGTTACCTGTCTAACAGAACACAGAGGGTGTTCTTTAATGGAAGCCTCTCCAACAAAATCCAGGTAGAATCAGGAATTCCTCAGGGCAGCTGTCTAGGCCCCTTACTTTCTTCAATATTTACTAACGACATGCAACTGGCTTTCAGTAAAGCCAATGTACAGTGCCTTCAGAAAGTGTTCAGACCCCTTGAATTTTTCCACATTATGTTACGTTACAGCCTTATTCTAAAATGGATTAAATAAATAAAAATCCTCGGCAATCTACAGACATCTTCCCCATAATGACAAAAACAGATTTTGGGAATTTTTTACACATTTATTAAAAATAAAGAACAGAAATACCTTATTTACATAAGTATTCAGACCCTTCGCTATGAGACTCGAAATTGAACTCAGGTGCATCCTGTTTCCATTTAGCATCCTTGATGTTTCTACAACTTGATTGGAGTCCATCTGTGGTAAATTCAATTGATTGGACATGATTTGGAAAGGCACACACCTGTCTATATAAGGTTCCACAGTTAGCAGTGAATGTCAGAGCAAAAACCAAGCCATGAGGTCAAAGGAATTGTCCGTAGAGCTCCGAGACAGGATTGTTTCGAGGCACAGATCTGGGGAAGGGTACCAAAACATTTCTACAGCATTGAATGTCCCCAAGAACACAGTGGCCTCCATCTTAAATGGAAGAAGTTTGGAAGAACCAAGACTCTTCCTAGAGCTCACTGCCCTGCCAAACCGAGCAACCGGGGGAGAAGGGCCTTGGTCAGGGAGGTGACCAAGAACCTGATGGCAGCATTGCCTCCTCAAGATTCTGAGCCTGCTTGGCAGTGTTGGTCCGGCAAAGCCAAAGCCCCCTAAAGGGAGAGCATAATATACAAGGAAATTCTCAAAGCTGCTAATGAGAACCGTGACTACCTTGTACCTAGCCGGTGGGTATTCCGGTGGGGTGCCCCCACCCAGGCAGTGGCAGGGCTGGCAACACTAGCTGCAGTAACCCATGGGGAGGGGGGTGGGGTGCCCCCACCCAGGCAGTGGCAGTGCTGGCAACGCTAGCTGCAGTAACCCTTTGGGAGGGGGGTGGGGTGCCCCCACCCAGGCAGTGGCAGTGCTGGCAACACTAGCTGCAGTAACCCATGGGGAGGGGGTCACACTCGGACATTCAGAGAGAGGGGTATATTATTGTGGCCCTGGTGGCACAAAATCAAAAGTCTGACTGCATGGAGATGCTTGGGAATATGGTCTATATGGGGGACCGTGTTGTGGGGGTTTCAGGGAAAAGGTGTACATTTGACCTCCATCATTTAGGACGTGACAATGGTTAATAAAATCTCCCCATTTCTTCCCATTTTTCTGCACGGTCTGTGCAGGCCTTCTCATATAGCTACAACTGTATATGTATTCGTAAATCAAGACCTTTCTTGAGTTGGGCTCTGGAATGGTGCAACTGTTGAATGTGAGCCTATGGTTGTGGGGGGGGAAAGGGTTGAGTGTGTGGGTGTATGTGTGTATCCCACAACTGTTGAGAATCTGAGCCTATAGTTGTGTGAGAGGAAAGGGTATGTATCCCATAACTGCTGCGAAGGAGTAAAATATCTTAGGGGCAATAGAGGATGATTCACTAATTGTTTGCTAATATAATAATTGCTTGCCATAATGTAATTTTGGTAATGGCAAGACTGGTGAGAGGTAAAATCTTTTGCATAAATTGCCTACATTACTACAGATATTAATAGCTAATTATGGAAAATAAGAAACGTTAGTCCAAATTTCAGAGGAGGAACTTCTTGATGCAATTAAAGCCTTTAAGGCTGGGAAAACTCCAGGGCTGGATGGCATACCAGTGGAAGTATACCAAACTCCAGGGCTGGATGGCATACCAGTGGAGGTATACCAAACTCCAGGGCTGGATGGCATACCAGTGGAGGTATACCAAACTCCAGGGCTGGATGGCATACCAGTGGAGGCATACCGAACTTTTCTGATATACTCAGAGGATCGTTATTAGCATGTTGTAACCACTCCTATGTAAACGGTAGATTATCAGACACGCAACAACAAGGTCTGATATCATTATTACTGAAACAGGACCCAAGTGGTGTATTTATAAAGATCCAGTCCAATTAAACATTTGGAGACCTCTTACACTTCAGTGTTGTGGTGCAAAAATCCTGGCTTAACGCGTGCATAGTTGGGCATGACACCTACCACAGGAGATGGTTATACAGCACAAACTGATCTGACTCCAGGACAGATTACAAGTGATTTTAATGATCTGACTCCAGGACAGATTACAAGTGATTTTAATGATCTGACTCCAGGACAGATTACAAGTGATTTTAATGATCTGACTCCAGGACAGATTACAAGTGATTTTAATGATCTGACTCCAGGACAGATTACAAGAGATTTTAATGATCTGACTCCAGGACAGATTACAAGTGATTTTAATAATCTGACTCCAGGATAGATTACAAGAGATTTTAATAATCTGACTCCATCATAGATTACAAGTGTTTTTCATCAAGCTCTGAACCCTAGTTCTATCTAGTTCTATCTGGTTCTAACTGCACCAACACTCCCCATATCCCACAGATTCCAGTCGTTCCCGAGAACTGCTGTACCAGCACCTTGTCTGTTTATTCTGCTGAAGTACAAGGGCCTCCCTTGTACTGCGTCCAGCAGCCCAGCTATTTGTTGGAGAAGACTGTATATACTGTAATGTAGGCTAACCATACCACCTGTGAGTCTTGAAGGTCACTAACATTCTAGCTACTGTATGTTTTTTTTTTTTAAATTTAACGTGAAGAGATTAGATAATCAGGAACAAAACCCATCTGTGCGGATAAACACTACACGGCCTTCAAAGACTCAACTTCCACTGTGAGACATCTATCTCGGTTCCGTGTTTGTCACTGGTCCGATTTTAAAGGGGTCACAGTCGTGGAACCGTTGAAATGAAGCCCTTCGTTTGGCTTTTGGGTCTTCCTCAGTGTCTTTGTTCTGATGATGTCATCGTTGTGTTGGTGTATGAAGGAGGTTTGTTCTGATGATGTCATCATTGTGCAGCTGCGTAATGATGGTGGTGAGGATGATGGTGGTGAGGATGATGATGGTGATCATGGTGAGAATGATGGTGATGAGGATGATGGTGAAGATGATAGTGGTAAAGATGATGATGGTGATGAGGATGATGGTGGTGAGGATGATGATGGTGATCATGGTGAGAATGATGGTGATGAGGATGATGGTGAAGATGATAGTGGTAAAGATGATGATGGTGATGAGGATGATGGTGGTGAGGATGATGATGGTGATCATGGTGAGAATGATGGTGATGAGGATGATGGTGAAGATGATAGTGGTAAAGATGATGATGGTGATGAGGATGATGGTGAAGATGATGGTGGTGAAGATGATGGTGAGGATGGTGGTGAAGATGATGGTGGTGAAGATGATGGTGGTGAAGATGATGATGGTGAAGATGATGATGGTGAGGATGATGGTGGTGAGGATGGTGGTGAAGATGATGGTGAAGATGGTGGTGAGGATGATGGTGGTGAAGATGGTGGTGATGAGGATGCTGGTGATGAGGATGATGGTGGTGAGGATGATGGTGGTTATGATAATGTTGATTATGGTGGTGATGTTATTCTACAGGTGGATGAAGGCGGTTCTAAGCGGTTCTTGCAGAACATGTGGACGTCGTTCCTGAAGGCTCGGCTGGTGTGTGGGATTCCCGACGAGTCGCTCTACTTTAACCGTCTCCAAGATGTCTACGTGCTCCACGCGGAGGAATGGAGGGACTCACGAGTCTATGCTCTGTTCACTAGCAGCTGGTGAGAAAATGATCCGGTCTCTGTTATCTCCCAGCAGCTCCTGTACATATGCATTCTCCCAATGCCACAAATTCCTAACTAAAATGTCACTGGAGCTGTTATTCTGACTTGAGATCTACACGCTTACCTCAGATTTAATTAAGAGCAGGTCTCCCATTGACAAAATAAATGCTATTTTAACAGTGTTCTGTTTAACAAAGGTTTTTCCTGATGTGACCGGTGTAATTGCCTCTGTGGATAGAGCAGACAGGGTAGAGGAAGGGGGGGCAGGATGTTTATGAGGGGGAATGCAGAGGGAGAAGGAAGGGGGGGCAGGATGTTTATGAGGGGGAATGCAGAAGGAGAAGGAAGGGGGGCAGGATGTTTATGAGGGGGAATGCAGAAGGAGAAGGAAGGGGGGGGCAGGATGTTTATGAGGGGGAATGCAGAAGGAGAAGGAAGGGGGGGCAGGATGTTTATGAGGGGGAATGCAGAAGGAGAAGGAAGGGGGGGCAGGATGTTTATGAGGGGGAATGCAGAAGGAGAAGGAAGGAAGGGGGGCAGGATGTTTATGAGGGGGAAAGAGAAGGAGAAGGAAGGGGGGGCAGGATGTTTATGAGGGGGAATGCAGAAGGAGAAGGAAGGGGGGGCAGGATGTTTATGAGGGGGAATGCAGAAGGAGAAGGAAGGGGGGCAGGATGTTTATGAGGGGGAATGCAGAAGGAAGGGGGGCAGGATGTTTATGAGGGGGAATGCAGAAGGAGAAGGAAGGAGGGGCAGGATGTTTATGAGGGGGAATGCAGAAGGAAGGGGGGCAGGATGTTTATGAGGGGGAATGCAGAGGGAGAAGGAAGGGGGGACAGGATGTTTATGAGGGGGAATGCAGAAGGAGAAGGAAGGGGGGGCAGGATGTTTATGAGGGGGAATGCAGAAGGAGAAGGAAGGGGGGCAGGATGTTTATGAGGGGGAATGCAGAAGGAGAAGGAAGGGGGGCAGGATGTTTATGAGGGGGAATGCAGAAGGAGAAGGAAGGGGGGCAGGATGTTTATGAGGGGGAATGCAGAAGGAGAAGGAAGGGGGGGCAGGATGTTTATGAGGGGGAATGCAGAAGGAGAAGGAAGGGGGGGCAGGATGTTTATGAGGGGGAATGCAGAAGGAGAAGGAAGGGGGGGACAGGATGTTTATGAGGGGGAATGCAGAAGGAGAAGGAAGGGGGGACAGGATGTTTATGAGGGGGAAAGAGAAGGAGAAGGAAGGGGGGGCAGGATGTTTATGAGGGGGAAAGAGAAGGAGAAGGAAGGGGGGGCAGGATGTTTATGAGGGGGAATGCAGAAGGAGAAGGAAGGGGGGCAGGATGTTTATGAGGGGGAATGCAGAAGGAGAAGGAAGGGGGGGCAGGATGTTTATGAGGGGGAATGCAGAAGGAAGGGGGGGGGGCAGGATGTTTATGAGGGGGAATGCAGAAGGAGAAGGAAGGGGGGCAGGATGTTTATGAGGGGGAATGCAGAAGGAGAAGGAAGGGGGGGCAGGATGTTTATGAGGGGGAATGCAGAAGGAGAAGGAAGGGGGGCAGGATGTTTATGAGGGGGAATGCAGAAGGAGAAGGAAGGGGGGCAGGATGTTTATGAGGGGGAATGCAGAAGGAGAAGGAAGGGGGGGCAGGATGTTTATGAGGGGGAATGCAGAAGGAGAAGGAAGGGGGGGCAGGATGTTTATGAGGGGGAATGCAGAAGGAGAAGGAAGGAGGGGGCAGGATGTTTATGAGGGGGAATGCAGAAGGAGAAGGAAGGGGGGGCAGGATGTTTATGAGGGGGAATGCAGAAGGAGAAGGAAGGGGGGGGCAGGATGTTTATGAGGGGGAATGCAGAAGGAGAAGGAAGGGGGGCAGGATGTTTATGAGGGGGAAAGCAGAAGGAGAAGGAAGGGGGGGCAGGATGTTTATGAGGGGGAATGCAGAAGGAGAAGGAAGGGGGGGCAGGATGTTTATGAGGGGGAATGCAGAAGGAGAAGGAAGGGGGGCAGGATGTTTATGAGGGGGAATGCAGAAGGAGAAGGAAGGGGGGGGGCAGGATGTTTATGAGGGGGAATGCAGAAGGAAGGGGGGGGCAGGATGTTTATGAGGGGGAATGCAGAAGGAGAAGGAAGGGGGGGCAGGATGTTTATGAGGGGGAATGCAGAAGGAGAAGGAAGGGGGGCAGGATGTTTATGAGGGGGAATGCAGAAGGAGAAGGAAGGGGGGGCAGGATGTTTATGAGGGGGAATGCAGAAGGAGAAGGAAGGAGGGGCAGGATGTTTATGAGGGGGAATGCAGAAGGAGAAGGAAGGGGGGGGCAGGATATTTATGAGGGGGAATGCAGAAGGAGAAGGAAGGGGGGGCAGGATGTTTATGAGGGGGAATGCAGAAGGAGAAGGAAGGAGGGGGCAGGATGTTTATGAGGGGGAATGCAGAAGGAGAAGGAAGGAGGGGCAGGATGTTTATGAGGGGGAATGCAGAAGGAAGGGGGGACAGGATGTTTATGAGGGGGAATGCAGAGGGAAGGGGGGACAGGATGTTTATGAGGGGGAATGCAGAAGGAAGGGGGGACAGGATGTTTATGAGGGGGAATGCAGAAGGAAGGGGGGGCAGGATGTTTATGAGGGGGAATGCAGAAGGAGAAGGAAGGGGGGGCAGGATGTTTATGAGGGGGAATGCAGAAGGAGAAGGAAGGGGGGCAGGATGTTTATGAGGGGGAATGCAGAAGGAGAAGGAAGGGGGGGCAGGATGTTTATGAGGGGGAATGCAGAAGGAAGGGGGGGCAGGATGTTTATGAGGGGGAATGCAGAAGGAGAAGGAAGGGGGGCAGGATGTTTATGAGGGGGAATGCAGAAGGAGAAGGAAAGGGGGGGCAGGATGTTTATGAGGGGGAATGCAGAAGGAGAAGGAAGGGGGGCAGGATGTTTATGAGGGGGAATGCAGAAGGAGAAGGAAGGGGGGGCAGGATGTTTATGAGGGGGAATGCAGAAGGAGAAGGAAGGGGGGCAGGATGTTTATGAGGGGGAATGCAGAAGGAGAAGGAAGGGGGGGCAGGATGTTTATGAGGGGGAATGCAGAAGGAGAAGGAAGGGGGGGCAGGATGTTTATGAGGGGGAATGCAGAAGGAGAAGGAAGGGGGGGGCAGGATGTTTATGAGGGGGAATGCAGAAGGAGAAGGAAGGGGGGGCAGGATGTTTATGAGGGGGAATGCAGAAGGAGAAGGAAGGGGGGCAGGATGTTTATGAGGGGGAATGCAGAAGGAGAAGGAAGGGGGGGCAGGATGTTTATGAGGGGGAATGCAGAAGGAGAAGGAAGGGGGGGCAGGATGTTTATGAGGGGGAATGCAGAAGGAGAAGGAAGGGGGGGGACAGGATGTTTATGAGGGGGAATGCAGAAGGAAGGGGGGCAGGATGTTTATGAGGGGGAATGCAGAAGGAGAAGGAAGGGGGGGCAGGATGTTTATGAGGGGGAATGCAGAAGGAAGGGGGGGCAGGATGTTTATGAGGGGGAATGCAGAAGGAGAAGGAAGGGGGGGCAGGATGTTTATGAGGGGGAATGCAGAAGGAGAAGGAAGGGGGACAGGATGTTTATGAGGGGGAATGCAGAAGGAGAAGGAAGGGGGGGCAGGATGTTTATGAGGGGGAATGCAGAGGGAGAAGGAAGGGGGGGCAGGATGTTTATGAGGGGGAATGCAGAAGGAGAAGGAAGGGGGGGCAGGATGTTTATGAGGGGGAATGCAGAAGGAGAAGGAAGGGGGGGGGCAGGATGTTTATGAGGGGGAATGCAGAAGGAGAAGGAAGGGGGGGGGCAGGATGTTTATGAGGGGGAATGCAGAAGGAGAAGGAAGGGGGGCAGGATGTTTATGAGGGGGAAAGCAGAAGGAGAAGGAAGGGGGGGCAGGATGTTTATGAGGGGGAATGCAGAAGGAGAAGGAAGGGGGGCAGAATGTTTATGAGGGGGAATGCAGAAGGAGAAGGAAGGGGGGGCAGGATGTTTATGAGGGGGAAAGAGAAGGAGAAGGAAGGGGGGGCAGGATGTTTATGAGGGGGAATGCAGAAGGAAGGGGGGACAGGATGTTTATGAGGGGGAAAGAGAAGGAGAAGGAAGGGGGGGCAGGATGTTTATGAGGGGGAATGCAGAAGGAAGGGGGGGCAGGATGTTTATGAGGGGGAATGCAGAAGGAAGGGGGGGCAGGATGTTTATGAGGGGGAATGCAGAAGGAAGGGGGGCAGGATGTTTATGAGGGGGAATGAGAAGGAGAAGGAAGGGGGGCAGGATGTTTATGAGGGGGAATGCAGAAGGAGAAGGAAGGGGGGGCAGGATGTTTATGAGGGGGAATGCAGAAGGAAGGGGGGGCAGGATGTTTATGAGGGGGAATGCAGAAGGAGAAGGAAGGGGGGCAGGATGTTTATGAGGGGGAATGCAGAAGGAGAAGGAAGGGGGGGCAGGATGTTTATGAGGGGGAATGCAGAAGGAGAAGGAAGGGGGGGCAGGATGTTTATGAGGGGGAATGCAGAAGGAGAAGGAAGGGGGGGCAGGATGTTTATGAGGGGGAAAGCAGAAGGAGAAGGAAGGGGGGGCAGGATGTTTATGAGGGGGAATGCAGAAGGAAGGGGGGGCAGGATGTTTATGAGGGGGAATGCAGAAGGAGAAGGAAGGGGGACAGGATGTTTATGAGGGGGAATGCAGAAGGAGAAGGAAGGGGGGGCAGGATGTTTATGAGGGGGAATGCAGAAGGAGAAGGAAGGGGGGGCAGGATGTTTATGAGGGGGAATGCAGAAGGAGAAGGAAGGGGGGCAGGATGTTTATGAGGGGGAATGCAGAAGGAGAAGGAAGGGGGGGCAGGATGTTTATGAGGGGGAATGCAGAAGGAGAAGGAAGGGGGGGCAGGATGTTTATGAGGGGGAATGCAGAAGGAAGGGGGGCAGGATGTTTATGAGGGGGAATGCAGAAGGAGAAGGAAGGGGGGGCAGGATGTTTATGAGGGGGAATGCAGAAGGAGAAGGAAGGGGGGCAGGATGTTTATGAGGGGGAATGCAGAAGGAGAAGGAAGGGGGGGCAGGATGTTTATGAGGGGGAATGCAGAAGGAGAAGGAAGGGGGGCAGGATGTTTATGAGGGGGAATGCAGAAGGAGAAGGAAGGGGGGGGCAGGATGTTTATGAGGGGGAATGCAGAAGGAGAAGGAAGGGGGGGCAGGATGTTTATGAGGGGGAATGCAGAAGGAGAAGGAAGGGGGGGCAGGATGTTTATGAGGGGGAATGCAGAAGGAGAAGGAAGGAAGGGGGGCAGGATGTTTATGAGGGGGAAAGAGAAGGAGAAGGAAGGGGGGGCAGGATGTTTATGAGGGGGAATGCAGAAGGAGAAGGAAGGGGGGGCAGGATGTTTATGAGGGGGAATGCAGAAGGAGAAGGAAGGGGGACAGGATGTTTATGAGGGGGAATGCAGAAGGAGAAGGAAGGGGGGACAGGATGTTTATGAGGGGGAATGCAGAAGGAGAAGGAAGGGGGGGCAGGATGTTTATGAGGGGGAATGCAGAAGGAGAAGGAAGGGGGGGCAGGATGTTTATGAGGGGGGAATGCAGAAGGAGAAGGAAGGGGGGGCAGGATGTTTATGAGGGGGAAAGCAGAAGGAGAAGGAAGGGGGGGCAGGATGTTTATGAGGGGGGAATGCAGAAGGAGAAGGAAGGGGGGGCAGGATGTTTATGAGGGGGAATGCAGAAGGAAGGGGGGGGGCAGGATGTTTATGAGGGGGAATGCAGAAGGAGAAGGAAGGGGGGGCAGGATGTTTATGAGGGGGAATGCAGAAGGAGAAGGAAGGGGGGGCAGGATGTTTATGAGGGGGAATGCAGAAGGAGAAGGAAGGGGGGGCAGGATGTTTATGAGGGGGAATGCAGAAGGAGAAGGAAGGGGGGGCAGGATGTTTATGAGGGGGAATGCAGAAGGAAGGGGGGGGGCAGGATGTTTATGAGGGGGAATGCAGAAGGAAGGGGGGGCAGGATGTTTATGAGGGGGAATGCAGAAGGAGAAGGAAGGGGGGGCAGGATGTTTATGAGGGGGAAAGCAGAAGGAGAAGGAAGGGGGGGCAGGATGTTTATGAGGGGGAATGCAGAAGGAGAAGGAAGGGGGGGGCAGGATGTTTATGAGGGGGAATGCAGAAGGAGAAGGAAGGGGGGGCAGGATGTTTATGAGGGGGAATGCAGAAGGAGAAGGAAGGGGGGGCAGGATGTTTATGAGGGGGAATGCAGAAGGAGAAGGAAGGGGGGGCAGGATGTTTATGAGGGGGAATGCAGAAGGAGAAGGAAGGGGGGGGCAGGATGTTTATGAGGGGGAATGCAGAAGGAGAAGGAAGGGGGGGCAGGATGTTTATGAGGGGGAATGCAGAAGGAGAAGGAAGGGGGGGGCAGGATGTTTATGAGGGGGAATGCAGAAGGAGAAGGAAGGGGGGGCAGGATGTTTATGAGGGGGAATGCAGAAGGAGAAGGAAGGGGGGGGCAGGATGTTTATGAGGGGGAATGCAGAAGGAGAAGGAAGGGGGGGCAGGATGTTTATGAGGGGGAATGCAGAAGGAGAAGGAAGGGGGGGCAGGATGTTTATGAGGGGGAATGCAGAAGGAGAAGGAAGGGGGGGGCAGGATGTTTATGAGGGGGAATGCAGAAGGAGAAGGAAGGGGGGGCAGGATGTTTATGAGGGGGAATGCAGAAGGAGAAGGAAGGGGGGGCAGGATGTTTATGAGGGGGAATGCAGAAGGAGAAGGAAGGGGGGGCAGGATGTTTATGAGGGGGAATGCAGAAGGAGAAGGAAGGGGGGGCAGGATGTTTATGAGGGGGAATGCAGAAGGAGAAGGAAGGGGGGGCAGGATGTTTATGAGGGGGAATGCAGAAGGAGAAGGAAGGGGGGGCAGGATGTTTATGAGGGGGAATGCAGAAGGAGAAGGAAGGGGGGCAGGATGTTTATGAGGGGGAATGCAGAAGGAGAAGGAAGGGGGGCAGGATGTTTATGAGGGGGAATGCAGAAGGAGAAGGAAGGGGGGGCAGGATGTTTATGAGGGGGAATGCAGAAGGAGAAGGAAGGGGGGGCAGGATGTTTATGAGGGGGAATGCAGAAGGAGAAGGAAGGGGGGGCAGGATGTTTATGAGGGGGAATGCAGAGGGAGAAGGAAGGGGGGGCAGGATGTTTATGAGGGGGAATGCAGAAGGAGAAGGAAGGGGGGGGCAGGATGTTTATGAGGGGGAATACAGAAGGAGAAGGAAGGGGGGGCAGGATGTTTATGAGGGGGAATGCAGAAGGAGAAGGAAGGGGGGGCAGGATGTTTATGAGGGGGAATGCAGAAGGAGAAGGAAGGGGGGGGCAGGATGTTTATGAGGGGGAATGCAGAAGGAGAAGGAAGGGGGGGCAGGATGTTTATGAGGGGGAATGCAGAAGGAGAAGGAAGGGGGGGCAGGATGTTTATGAGGGGGAATGCAGAAGGAAGGGGGGGGGGCAGGATGTTTATGAGGGGGAATGCAGAAGGAGAAGGAAGGGGGGGCAGGATGTTTATGAGGGGGAATGCAGAAGGAGAAGGAAGGGGGGGCAGGATGTTTATGAGGGGGAATGCAGAAGGAGAAGGAAGGGGGGGGCAGGATGTTTATGAGGGGGAATGCAGAAGGAGAAGGAAGGGGGGGCAGGATGTTTATGAGGGGGAATGCAGAAGGAGAAGGAAGGGGGGCAGGATGTTTATGAGGGGGAATGCAGAAGGAAGGGGGGGGGGCAGGATGTTTATGAGGGGGAATGCAGAAGGAGAAGGAAGGGGGGCAGGATGTTTATGAGGGGGAATGCAGAAGGAAGGGGGGGGGGCAGGATGTTTATGAGGGGGAATGCAGAAGGAGAAGGAAGGGGGGGCAGGATGTTTATGAGGGGGAATGCAGAAGGAGAAGGAAGGGGGGGGCAGGATGTTTATGAGGGGGAATGCAGAAGGAGAAGGAAGGGGGGCAGGATGTTTATGAGGGGGAATGCAGAAGGAGAAGGAAGGGGGGGCAGGATGTTTATGAGGGGGAATGCAGAAGGAGAAGGAAGGGGGGCAGGATGTTTATGAGGGGGAATGCAGAAGGAGAAGGAAGGGGGGGCAGGATGTTTATGAGGGGGAATGCAGAAGGAGAAGGAAGGGGGGGGCAGGATGTTTATGAGGGGGAATGCAGAAGGAGAAGGAAGGGGGGGGCAGGATATTTATGAGGGGGAATGCAGAAGGAGAAGGAAGGGGGGGCAGGATGTTTATGAGGGGGAATGCAGAAGGAGAAGGAAGGGGGGGCAGGATGTTTATGAGGGGGAATGCAGAAGGAGAAGGAAGGGGGGGCAGGATGTTTATGAGGGGGAATGCAGAAGGAAGGGGGGGCAGGATGTTTATGAGGGGGAATGCAGAAGGAGAAGGAAGGGGGGGCAGGATATTTATGAGGGGGAATGCAGAAGAAGAAGGAAGGGGGGGCAGGATGTTTATGAGGGGGAATGCAGAAGGAGAAGGAAGGGGGGGCAGGATGTTTATGAGGGGGAATGCAGAAGGAGAAGGAAGGGGGGGCAGGATGTTTATGAGGGGGAATGCAGAAGGAGAAGGAAGGGGGGGCAGGATGTTTATGAGGGGGAATGCAGAAGGAGAAGGAAGGGGGGGCAGGATGTTTATGAGGGGGAATGCAGAAGGAGAAGGAAGGGGGGGCAGGATGTTTATGAGGGGGAATGCAGAAGGAGAAGGAAGGGGGGGCAGGATGTTTATGAGGGGGAATGCAGAAGGAGAAGGAAGGGGGGGCAGGATGTTTATGAGGGGGAATGCAGAAGGAGAAGGAAAGGGGGGGCAGGATGTTTATGAGGGGGAATGCAGAAGGAGAAGGAAGGGGGGGCAGGATGTTTATGAGGGGGAATGCAGAAGGAGAAGGAAGGGGGGGGCAGGATGTTTATGAGGGGGAATGCAGAAGGAGAAGGAAGGGGGGGCAGGATGTTTATGAGGGGGAAAGAGAAGGAGAAGGAATTCAGCCAACTTTGCCAGCATCTTACCAGAATCCCCCCAGAAGCGGCCCGATGCAAATTTAAATAAATGTATACAAAATTACCCGATTTTAGTAATTTTAAATATTACTAATACATTTTATACATACAAATTATACCGTGTCAGAGTGCATGCGCCTGGCCCACCACAGGAGTCACTACAGCGCGATGGGACGAGGACATCCCGGCCAGCCAATCCCTCCCCTAACTCGGACGACCCTGGGCCAATTGTTCGTCATCTCATAGGTCTCCCGGTTGCGGCCGGCACGGGTCTCGAACCAGCATCTGTAGGAACGCAGTTTGCATTGTGATGCAGTGTCTTAGAACGCTGCGCCACTCGGCAAAATAAATAAATAATGAAATGTTCATTTTTAAAGTAGCCCGTGTAATCATCTGCCAGAGAGTAGCCCTAATAGGCCCGAGCCCCAAGTAATAGATTTGGGCCAGATAACTCTCACCGGAATCGTCCTGAGCCCCAATAAATATATTTGGGCCAGATAACTCTTACCGGAATCTGCCCAAGCTCAATCCTCAAATCCTAGCCATAAGTAACACTACCAAAGGCGGCCCAGACTCAGACAACATGACGTCGGCCGAGTACCCCGACTCTAAGCCGGAATCGGCCCAGATCCACTGTGCAAGCTGGGAAAGGTTCTTCCTGAGGAAGATAACCATGTTCTGAACTTCTTAGGGCCAGCGGAACACCTGTCGACAACTTCCAGTGAAATTGGAGGGCGCGCAATTCAAATAAATAATAATTAAAATTATTGGGGCTACAGACCTGATCACCGACAACGATGAGACAGCCTATAGGGAGGAGGTCAGAGACCTGGTCGTGTGGTGCCAGGACAACAACCTCTCCCTCAACGTGATCAAGACAAAGGAGATGATTGTGAACTACAGGAAAAAGAAGACCGAGCACGCCCCCATTAACATCGACAGAGCTGTAGTGGAGCAGGTTGGGAGCTTCAAGTTCCTTGGTGTCCACATCACCAACAAACTAACATGGTCCAAGCACACCAAGACAGTCGTGAAGAGAGCTCGACAAAACCTATTCCCCCTCAGGAGACTGAAAAGATTTGGCATTGGTCCTCAGATCCTCAAAAGGTTCTACAGCTGCTCCATCGAGAGCATCCTGACTGGTTGCATCACTGCCTGGTATGCAACTGCTCGGCCTCCGACCGCAAGGCACTACAGAGGGTAGTGGGTACGGCCCAGTACATGATGTACTGGGGCCAAGCTTCCTGCCATCCAGGACCTCTATACCAGGCGGTGTCAGAGGAAGGCCCTAAAAATTGTCAGACTCCAGCCACCCTAGTTATAGACTGTTCTCTCTGCTACCGCATGGCAAGCGGTACCGGAGCGCCAAGTCTAGGTCTACCTACATCAACTAACCGGTGCCTCCGCACATTGACTCTGTACCTGTACCCCCTGTATATAGTCTCCACATTGACTCTGTACCGGTACCCCCTGTATATAGCCTCCACATTGACTCTGTACCGTAACACCCTGTATATAGCCTCCACGTTGACTCTGTACCGGTACCCCCTGTATATAGCCTCCACATTGACTCTGTACCGGTACCCCCTGTATATAGCCTCCACATTGACTCTGTACCGTAACACCCTGTATATAGCCTCCACATTGACTCTGTACTGGTACCCCCTGTATATAGCCTCCACATTGACTCTGTACCGGTACCCCCTGTATATAGCCTCCACATTGACTCTGTACCGTAACACCCTGTATATAGCCTCCATATTGACTCTGTACCGTAACACCCTGTATATAGCCTCCACATTGACTCTGTACCGGTACACCCTGTATATAGCCTCCACATTGACTCTGTACCGGTACCCCCTGTATATAGCCTCCACATTGACTCTGTACCTGTAACCCCTGTATATAGCCTCCACATTGACTCTGTACCGGTACACCCTGTATATAGCCTCCACATTGACTCTGTACCGTAACACCATGTATATAGCCTCCACATTGACTCTGTACCTGTAACCCCTGTATATAGCCTCCACATTGACTCTGTACCGGTACACCCTGTATATAGCCTCCACATTGACTCTGTACCGGTACACCCTGTATATAGCCTCCACATTGACTCTGTACCTGTACCCCCTGTATATAGCCTCCACATTGACTCTGTACCTGTACCCCCTGTATATAGCCTCCACATTGACTCTGTACCGGTACACCCTGTATA
Organism: Salvelinus fontinalis; assembly: GCF_029448725.1. Classification (NCBI taxonomy): domain Eukaryota; kingdom Metazoa; phylum Chordata; class Actinopteri; order Salmoniformes; family Salmonidae; genus Salvelinus; species Salvelinus fontinalis. Next base: position 1,308,268 of record NW_026600210.1, on the reverse strand, counting down.
TAGCCTCCACATTGACTCTGTACCTGTACCCCCTGTATATAGCCTCCACATTGACTCTGTACCTGTACCCCCTGTATATAGCCTCCACATTGACTCTGTACCTGTACCCCCTGTATATAGCCTCCACATTGACTCTGTACCGTAACACCCTGTATATAACCTCCACATTGACTCTGTACCGGTACCCCCTGTATATAGCCTCCACATTGACTCTGTACCTGTACCCCCTGTATATAGCCTCCACATTGACTCTGTACCTGTACCCCCTGTATATAGCCTCCACATTGACTCTGTACCTGTACCCCCCTGTATATAGCCTCCACATTGACTCTGTACCTGTAACCCCTGTATATAGCCTCCACATTGACTCTGTACCGGTACACCCTGTATATAGCCTCCACATTGACTCTGTACCTGTACCCCCTGTATATAGCCTCCACATTGACTCTGTACCTGTACCCCCTGTATATAGCCTCCACATTGACTCTGTACCGGTACACCCTGTATATAGCCTCCACATTGACTCTGTACCTGTACCCCCTGTATATAGCCTCCACATTGACTCTGTACCTGTACCCCCTGTATATAGCCTCCACATTGACTCTGTACCTGTACCCCCTGTATATAGCCTCCACATTGACTCTGTACCTGTACCCCCTGTATATAGCCTCCACATTGACTCTGTACCTGTACCCCCTGTATATAGCCTCCACATTGACTCTGTACCTGTACCCCCTGTATATAGCCTCCACATTGACTCTGTACCTGTACCCCCTGTATATAGCCTCCACATTGACTCTGTACCTGTACCCCCTGTATATAGCCTCCACATTGACTCTGTACCGGTACCCCCTGTATATAGCCTCCACATTGACTCTGTACCGGTACCCCCTGTATATAGCCTCCACATTGACTCTGTACCGGTACCCCCTGTATATAGCCTCCACATTGACTCTGTACCGGTACCCCCTGTATATAGCCTCCACATTGACTCTGTACCGGTACCCCCTGTATATAGCCTCCACATTGACTCTGTACCGTAATACCCTGTATATAGCCTCCACATTGACTCTGTACCGGTACCCCCTGTATATAGCCTCCACATTGACTCTGTACCTGTACCCCCTGTATATAGCCTCCACATTGACTCTGTACCTGTAACCCCTGTATATAGCCTCCACATTGACTCTGTACCGTAACACCCTGTATATAGCCTCCACATTGACTCTGTACCGTTACCCTCCTGTATATAGCCTCCACATTGAATCTGTACCTGTAACCCCTGTATATAGCCTCCACATTGACTCTGTACCTGTACCCCCTGTATATAGCCTCCACATTGACTCTGTACCTGTACCCCCTGTATATAGCCTCCACATTGACTCTGTACCGGTACCCCCTGTATATAGCCTCCACATTGACTCTGTACCGGTACCCCCTGTATATAGCCTCCACATTGACTCTGTACCGTAACACCCTGTATATAACCTCCACATTGACTCTGTACCTGTACCCCCTGTATATAGCCTCCACATTGACTCTGTACCGGTACCCCCTGTATATAGCCTCCACATTGACTCTGTACCGTAACACCCTGTATATAACCTCCACATTGACTCTGTACCTGTACCCCCTGTATATAGCCTCCACATTGACTCTGTACCGGTACCCCCTGTATATAGCCTCCACATTGACTCTGTACCGTAACACCCTGTATATAACCTCCACATTGACTCTGTACCGGTACCCCCTGTATATAGCCTCCACATTGACTCTGTACCTGTACCCCCTGTATATAGCCTCCACATTGACTCTGTACCGGTACCCCCTGTATATAGCCTCCACATTGATTCTGTACCTGTACCCCCTGTATATAGCCTCCACATTGACTCTGTACCGGTACCCCCTGTATATAGCCTCCACATTGACTCTGTACCGTAACACCCTGTATATAGCCTCCACATTGACTCTGTACCGTAACACCCTGTATATAGCCTCCACATTGACTCTGTACCGTAACACCCTGTATATAGCCTCCACATTGACTCTGTACCGTAACACCCTGTATATAGCCTCCACATTGACTCTGTACCTGTACCCCCTGTATATAGCCTCCACATTGACTCTGTACCGGTACCCCCTGTATATAGCCTCCACATTGACTCTGTACCGTAACACCCTGTATATAGCCTCCACATTGACTCTGTACCGTAACACCCTGTATATAGCCTCCACATTGACTCTGTACCGTAACACCCTGTATATAGCCTCCACATTGACTCTGTACCTGTACCCCCTGTATATAGCCTCCACATTGACTCTGTACCGGTACCCCCTGTATATAGCCTCCACATTGACTCTGTACCGTAACACCCTGTATATAGCCTCCACATTGACTCTGTACCGTAACACCCTGTATATAGCCTCCACATTGACTCTGTACCGTAATACCCTGTATATAGCCTCCACATTGACTCTGTACCTGTGCCCCCTGTATATAGCCTCCACATTGACTCTGTACCGTAACACCCTGTATATAGCCTCCACATTGACTCTGTACGGGTACCCCCTGTATATAGCCTCCACATTGACTCTGTACCGTAACACCCTGTATATAGCCTCCACATTGACTCTGTACCGGTACCCCCTGTATATAGCCTCCACATTGACTCTGTACCTGTACCCCCTGTATATAGCCTCCACATTGACTCTGTACCGGTACCCCCTGTATATAGCCTCCACACTGACTCTGTACCGTAATACCCTGTATATAGCCTCCACATTGACTCTGTACCGTAACACCCTGTATATAGCCTCCACACTGACTCTGTACCGTAATACCCTGTATATAGCCTCCACATTGACTCTGTACCGTAATACCCTGTATATAGCCTCCACATTGACTCTGTACCGTAACACCCTGTATATAGCCTCCACATTGACTCTCTACCGTAGCACCCTGTATATAGCCTCCACATTGACTCTGTACCGTAACACCCTGTATATAGCCTCCACATTGACTCTGTACCGTAACACCCTGTATATAGCCTCCACATTGACTCTGTACCGGTACCCCCTGTATATAACCTCCACATTGACTCTGTACCTGTACCCCCTGTATATAGCCTCCACATTGACTCTGTACCGGTACCCCCTGTATATAGCCTCCACACTGACTCTGTACCGTAATACCCTGTATATAGCCTCCACATTGACTCTGTACCGTAACACCCTGTATATAGCCTCCACACTGACTCTGTACCGTAATACCCTGTATATAGCCTCCACATTGACTCTGTACCGTAATACCCTGTATATAGCCTCCACATTGACTCTGTACCGTAACACCCTGTATATAGCCTCCACATTGACTCTCTACCGTAGCACCCTGTATATAGCCTCCACATTGACTCTGTACCGTAACACCCTGTATATAGCCTCCACATTGACTCTGTACCGTAACACCCTGTATATAGCCTCCACATTGACTCTGTACCGTAATACCCTGTATATAGCCTCCACACTGACTCTGTACCGTAACACCCTGTATATAGCCTCCACATTGACTCTGTACCTGTACCCCCTGTATATAGCCTCCACATTGACTCTGTACCGTAATACCCTGTATATAGCCTCCACATTGACTCTGTACCGGTACCCCCTGTATATAGCCTCCACACTGACTCTGTACCGTAATACCCTGTATATAGGCTCCACATTGACTCTGTACCGTAACACCCTGTATATAGCCTCCACACTGACTCTGTACCGTAATACCCTGTATATAGCCTCCACATTGACTCTGTACCGTAATACCCTGTATATAGCCTCCACATTGACTCTGTACCGTAACACCCTGTATATAGCCTCCACATTGACTCTCTACCGTAGCACCCTGTATATAGCCTCCACATTGACTCTGTACCGTAACACCCTGTATATAGCCTCCACATTGACTCTGTACCGTAACACCCTGTATATAGCCTCCACATTGACTCTGTACCGTAATACCCTGTATATAGCCTCCACACTGACTCTGTACCGTAACACCCTGTATATAGCCTCCACATTGACTCTGTACCGGTACCCCCTGTATATAGCCTCCACATTGACTCTGTACCTGTACCCCCTGTATATAGCCTCCACATTGACTCTGTACCGGTACCCCCTGTATATAGCCTCCACACTGACTCTGTACCGTAATACCCTGTATATAGCCTCCACATTGACTCTGTACCGTAACACCCTGTATATAGCCTCCACACTGACTCTGTACCGTAATACCCTGTATATAGCCTCCACATTGACTCTGTACCGTAATACCCTGTATATAGCCTCCACATTGACTCTGTACCGTAACACCCTGTATATAGCCTCCACATTGACTCTCTACCGTAGCACCCTGTATATAGCCTCCACATTGACTCTGTACCGTAACACCCTGTATATAGCCTCCACATTGACTCTGTACCGTAACACCCTGTAAATAGCCTCCACATTGACTCTGTACCGTAACACCCTGTATATAGCCTCCACATTGACTCTGTACCGTAACACCCTGTATATAGCCTCCACATTGACTCTGTACCTGTACCCCCTGTATATAGCCTCCACATTGACTCTGTACCGTAACACCCTGTATATAGCCTCCACATTGACTCTGTACCGTAACACCCTGTATATAGCCTCCACACTGACTCTGTACCGTAATACCCTGTATATAGTCTCGCTGTTGTTATTTTACTGCTGTTCTTTAATTACTTTTATTTCTTATTCTTATCCGTATTTTTTTTTAAACTGCATTGTTGGTTAGGGGCCTGTAAGTAAGCATTTCACTGTAAGGTCTACTACACCTGTTGTTTTCGGCACATGTGACTAATAAAATTTGATTTGATTTGAAGATGAACAATCTAACCTGAGTCTAACCTGTTCTCTCCACCAATAGGAATGGCACAGCTGTCTGCGTCTACTCCATGGAAGAGATCGACAGGATATTCCAGAACTCTCTCTTCAAGGGGTACAGTGAAGACATTCCCAAACCGAGACCTGGAACAGTAAGGAATTCTGCCTATTTTCCATCTTCCAGGACAATAACCATATTTTCTATTCCGCAGCTACATCTCTGCTCTCGTTAATAACGAACGAGTCTGTTGTCTTCTTATTCTAGAGAATCAGAAATATTTCAGCCAGTGTCATGTGGACCATAAATAACAAGTGACTGAAAACAAAGGAAAGTTTGAGACTCGTTATTCCAGGGTGTATAGGAGGAAAATGTGTCTCTGTGTGCCTTATAGGAACGTCAGTATTCCACAGACAAAGGGAAACATGGTCTGTGTCCCAAATGACACCCTATTCCCTATGTAGTGCACTACTTTAGACCAGAGCCCTATTCCCTAATAGTGCACTACTTTAGACCAGAGCCCTATGGAACCCTATTCCCTATATAGTGCACTACTTTAGACCAGAGCCCTATGGAACCCTATTCCCTATATAGTGCACTACTTTAGACCAGGGCCCTATGGAACCCTATTCCCTATATAGTGCACTGCTTTCCAAAGTCCTGGTCAAAGGTAGTGCACTACATAGGGAATAGGGTGCCATTTGAGGACACAACCTAAAGCGGGACCCTCCCTGGCCTGTACAGCTGACTAAAGCATGGAACCATGGGGCTCTACAGCTCAGAGTTCACATCAGTTTCCACATGTTTTCAGTTTCCAATTGTCTTTCTATAGCTGTGGCTGTGTATGTGGCTGTGGCTGGTGCTGGGGCTGTGGTTGCTGCAGTCATGACACATAATATCTCCAAGTGTGACTCATAGTTGCCTGTATGCGCTGCGCCTGTCGAGTAGTTTGCTCCTGACAACAGCATTAGAGCATATCCTGAGGCCGCATTTATTGTAGCTGGGGATTTTAACAAAGCAAATTTGAGGAAAAGGCTACCGAAGTTCTACCAACACATTGACTTTAGTTCTCGAGCTGGGAAAACACTGGACCACTGCTACTCAACTTTCTGAAATGCCTACAAGGCCCTCCCTTCTGACCACGACTCCATTTCGCTCCTCCCTTCCTATAGGCAGAAACTCAAACAGGAAGGACCCGTCCTAATGACTATCCAACACTGGTCTGACCAATCGAAATCCACGCTTCAAGATTGTTTTGTTCACGCGGACTGGGATATGTTCTGGGTAGCTTCAGAGAATAATATTGACGAATACACTGATAAGTGAGTTTATCAGGAAGTGTATAGGGGATGTTGTACCCACTGTGACTATTAAAACCTACCCAGAAACCGTGGATAGATGGCAGAATTCACGCAAAACTGAAAGCGCGAACCACCGCATTTAACCGTGGCAAGGTGACTGGGAATATGGCAGAATACAAACAGTATAATTATTCCCTCCACAAGGCAATCAAACAGGCAAAATGTCAGTATAGAGACAAAGTGGAGTCACAATTCAACGGCTCAGACACGAGACGTATGAGGCAGGGTCTACAGACAATCACGGACTACAAAAGGAAAGCAAACCAGCTACGTCACGGACACCGATGTCTTGCTTCCGGATAAGCTAAACACCTTCTTCGCCCGCTTTAAGGATAACACAGTGCCACTGACGCGGCTCGTTAGCAAGGACTGTGGGCTCTCCTTCTCCGTGGCAGATGTGATTAAGACATTTAAGCGTGTTAACCCTCGCAAGGCTGCCGGCCCAGATGGCATCCCTAGCCGCGTCCTCAGAGCATGCGCAGACCAGCTGGCTGGTGTGTTAACGGACATAATAAATCAATCCCTATACCAGTCTGTTGTCCCCACATGCTTCAAGATGGCCACCATTGTTCCTGTACCCAAGAAGGCAAAGATAACTGAGCTAAATGACTACCGCCCCGTAGCACTCACTTCTGTCATCATGAAGTGCTTTGAGAGACTAGTCAAGGATCATATCACCTCTACCTTACCTTACCTGGCACCCTAGACCCACTCCAATTTGCTTACCGCCCCAATAGATCCACAGACGATCACCATCGCACTGCACACTGCCCTAACCCATCTGGACAAGAGGAATGCCTATGTAAGAATGCTGTTCTTTGACTACAGCTCAGCATTCAACACTCTAGTACCCTCCAAGCTCATCATTAAGCTCGGGGGCCCTGGGTCTGAACCCCGCCCTGTGCAACTGGGTCCTGGACTTCCTGACGGGCCGCCCCCAGGTGGTGAAGATAGGAAACAACACCTCCACTTCACTGATCCTCAACACAGGGGCCCCACAAGGGTTCAGCCCCCTCCTGTACTCCCTGTTCACCCACGACTGCGTGGCCATGTGGCCATGCACACCTCTAACTCAACCATCAAGTTTGCAGACGACACAACAGTAGTAGGCCTGATTACCAACAACGATGAGACAGCCTAAAGGGAGGAGGTGAGGGCTCTGGGAGTGTAGTGCCAGAAAAATAACCTCTCTCAACGTCAACAAAACAAAGGAGATGATCGTGGACTTCAGGAAACAGCAGAGGGTGCATCCCCCTATCCACATTGATGGGAACGCAGTGGAGAAGGTGGAAAAGCTTCAAGTTCCTCGGCGTACACATCACTGACAAACTGAAATAGTCCACTCACACAGACAGTGTGGTGAAGAAGGTGCAACAGCGCCTGAAATTTGGCTTGGCACCTTAAACCCTCACAAACTTTTACAGATGCACAGTTGAGAGCATCCTATCTGGCTGTATCACCGCCTGGTACGGCAACTGCACCGCCCGCAACCGGAGGGCTCTCCAGAGGGTAGTGAGGTCTGCCCAACACATCACTGGGGGCAAACTACCTGCCCTCCAGGACACATACAGTCGTGGCCAAAAGTTTTGAGAATGACACAAATATACATTTTTACAAAGTCTGCTGCCTCAGTTTGTATGATGGCAATTTGCATATACTCCAGAATGTTATGAAGAGTGATCAGATGAATTGCAATTAATTTGCCATGCAAATGAACTGAATACTCCAAAAAAACATTTCAACTGCATTTCAGCCCTGCCACAAAAGGACCAGCTGACATCATGTCAGTGATTCTCTCGTTAACACAGGTGTGAGTGTTGACGAGGACAAGGCTGGAGATCACTCTGTCATGCTGATTGAGTTCGAATAACAGACTGGACGCTTCAAAAGGAGGGTGGTGCTTGGAATCATTGTTCTTTCTCTGTCAACCATGTTACCTGCAAGGGAACACGTGCCGTCATCATTGCTTTGCACAAAAAGGGCTTCACAGGCAAGGATATCAACCATTTATCGGATCATCAAGAACTTCAAGGAGAGCGGTTCAATTGTTGTGAAGAAGGCTTCAGGGCGCCCAAGAAAGTCCAGTAAGCGCCAGGGATCGGGGTACCACCGGTACAGAGCTTGCTCAGGAATGGCAGCAGGCAGGTGTGAGTGCATCTGCACGCACAGTGAGGCGAAGACTTTTGGAGGATGGCCTGGTGTCAAGAAGGGCAGCAAAGAAGCCACTTCTCTCCAGGAAAAACATCAGGGACTGACTGATATTCTGCAAAAGGTACAGGGATTGGACCACTGAGGACTGGGGTAAAGTCCTTTTCTCTGATGAATCCCCTTTCCGATTGTTTGGGGCATCGGAAAAAAGCTTGTCCGGAGAAGACAAGGCGAGTGCTACCATCAGTCCTGTGTCAAACCAACAGTAAAGCATCCTGAGATCATTCATGTGTGGGGTTGCTTCTCAGCCAAGAGAGTGGGCTCACTCACAATTTTGCCTAAGAACACAGCAATGAATAAAGAATGGTACCAACACATCCTCCGAGAGCAACTTCTCCCAACCATCCAGGAACAGTTTGGTGACGAACTATGCCTTTTCCAGCATGATGGGTCACACTTCCATAAGGCAAAAGTGATAACTAAGTGGCTCGGGGAACAAAACATCGATATTTTGGGTCCATGGCCAGGAAACTCCCCAGACCTTAATCCCATTGAGAACTTGTGGTCAATCCTCAAGAGGCGGGTGGACAAACAAAAACCAACAAATTCTGACAAACTCCAAGCATTGATTATGCAAGAATGGGCTTCCATCAGTCAGGATGTGGCCCAGAAGTTAATTGACAGCATGCCAGGGCGGATTGCAGAGGTCTTGAAAGAGAAGGGTCAACACTGCAAATATTGACTCTTTGCATCAACTTCATGTAATTATCAATAAAAGTCTTTGACACTTATGAAATGCTTGTAATTATACTTCAGTATTCCATAGTAACATCTGACAAAAAATATCTAAAGACACTGAAGCAGCAAACTTTGTGGAAATTAATATTTGTGTCATTCTCAAAACTTTTGGCCACGACTGTACACCACCCGATGTCACAGGAAGGCCAAAAATATCATCAAGGACAACAACCACCCGAGCCACTGCCTGTTCACTTCGTTATCATCCAGAAGGCGAGGTCAGTACAGGTGCATCAAAGCAGGGACCGAGAGACTGAAAAACAGCTTCTATCTCAAGGCCATCAGACTGTTAAAACAGCCATCACTAGCCGGATATCACCCGGCTACTCAACCCTCTACCTTAGAGGCTGCTGCCATCTATACATAGACATGGAATCACACTTTAATAATGTTACTCCACCCTGCACCTTAGAGGCTGCTGACCTCTATACATAGACATGGAATCACTGGTCACTTTAATAATGTTACTCCACCCTGTACCTTAGAGGCTGCTGCCCTCTATACATAGACATGGAATCACTGGCCACTTTAATAATGTTACTCCACCCTGCACCTTAGAGGCTGCTGCCCTCTATACATAGACATGGAATTACTGGCTGCTTTAATAATGTAACACTAGTCACTTTAATAATGTTTACATACTGCTTCACTCATCTCATATGTACATACTGTATTCTATTTACTGTATTTTAGTCAATGCCACTCCAACATTGCTGGTCCTAATATATATTTCTTAATTCCATTATTTTACTTTTAGATGTGTGTGTATTGTTGTGTATTGTTAGATACTACCGCACTGTTGGAGCTAGGAACACAAGCATTTCACTACACCCGCAATAACATCTGGTAAATATGTGTATGTGACCAATAAAATGTGATTTCTACCACTACTGACACCCTTCTAGGTTTATGTGTTTCTGTTAGAGGAAGTTGTTCAGACAATAAACCACCTATCTGTTTTTCCTCCACCCTGACCCTGACCCTACAGTCCTCATGCTCTTCCTTTTGGGAAGCATCAATATATTCTATTGTTTTGTCTAAGTTCCTCATGTGACTAAGACGTGTTGTATAGGGCTACAACAAAACAACAGTCTGACCAAGGCCGGCTGTGCTTCCTGACTCCCCTTTACCAGGAAGCAAGTGACTTTTCTTCTGACTTTTAAAGACATATTTATATACACGGTTTAACATATAAGAGTGTTAATATTTATATATGTGTTTTAAGAAATGTTAAATTACTTATAGGAGTATTAACAAAAGCAGGTTTTATGCCCTTATTTGGACTAAGTGATTTCCTGTGACCTATTGAGAAGCGTAAAGACCAACACGACATAGGATGTTATACTGGAATATTTATGTTAGCAGCCCATGTCTCCGTAATCTTTGGTGGACAGACTACATAACATGCATCTGATCAAACTATGCAAGATTTGGTCCTGGGATAAACGACATAAATGTCTCATTAACCATATTATTTGCTGCGAAATTACGATTTTATTCACTTATTTGGCTTCTTATTTGGCTTACAAAGGCTTCTATCAAATGGGGTGCTTATCTGGGTAAAGACCTGTTCTCATGTCTTATCTCCTCAGTGTGTCTCTAACAGTAAAGACCTGTTCTCCTGTCTTATCTTCTCAGTGTCTCTAACAGTAAAGACCTGTTCTCCTGTCTTATCTCCTCAGTGTCTCTAACAGTAAAGACCTGTTCTCCTGTCTTATCTTCTCAGTGTCTCTAACAGTAAAGACCTGTTCTCCTGTCTTATCTCCTCAGTGTCTCTAACAGTAAAGACCTGTTCTCCTGTCTTATCTTCTCAGTGTCTCTAACAGTAAAGACCTGTTCTCCTGTCTTATCTCCTCAGTGTCTCTAACAGTAAAGACCTGTTCTCCTGTCTTATCTCCTCAGTGTCTCTAACAGTAACGAACTGTTCTCCTGTCTTGTCTCCTCAGTGTGTCTCTAACAGTAATGACCTGTTCTCCTGTCTTATCTTCTCAGTGTCTCTAACAGTAAAGACCTGTTCTCCTGTCTTATCTTCTCAGTGTCTCTAACAGTAAAGACCTGTTCTCCTGTCTTATCTTCTCAGTGTCTCTAACAGTAAAGACCTGTTCTCCTGTCTTATCTCCTCAGTGTGTCTCTAACAGTAAAGACCTGTTCTCCTGTCTTATCTCCTCAGTGTGTCTCTAACAGTAAAGACCTGTTCTCATGTCTTATCTCCTCAGTGTGTCTCTAACAGTAATCACCTGTTCTCCTGTCTTATCTCCTCAGTGTCTCTAACAGTAAAGACCTGTTCTCCTGTCTTATCTCCTCAGTGTGTCTCTAACAGTAAAGACCTGTTCTCCTGTCTTATCTTCTCAGTGTCTCTAACAGTAAAGACCTGTTCTCCTGTCTTATCTCCTCAGTGTGTCTCTAACAGTAAAGACCTGTTCTCCTGTCTTATCTCCTCAGTGTGTCTCTAACAGTAAAGACCTGTTCTCCTGTCTTGTCTCCTCAGTGTGTCTCTAACAGTAAAGACCTGTTCTCCTGTCTTATCTCCTCAGTGTGTCTCTAACAGTAAAGACCTGTTCTCCTGTCTTATCTCCTCAGTGTGTCTCTAACAGTAAAGACCTGTTCTCCTGTCTTATCTTCTCAGTGTCTCTAACAGTAAAGACCTGTTCTCCTGTCTTATCTCCTCAGTGTGTCTCTAACAGTAAAGACCTGTTCTCCTGTCTTATCTCCTCAGTGTGTCTCTAACAGTAAAGACCTGTTCTCCTGTCTTGTCTCCTCAGTGTGTCTCTAACAGTAAAGACCTGTTCTCCTGTCTTATCTCCTCAGTGTGTCTCTAACAGTAAAGACCTGTTCTCCTGTCTTATCTCCTCAGTGTCTCTAACAGTAAAGACCTGTTCTCCTGTCTTATCTCCTCAGTGTGTCTCTAACAGTAAAGACCTGTTCTCCTGTCTTATCTCCTCAGTGTCTCTAACAGTAAAGACCTGTTCTCCTGTCTTATCTCCTCAGTGTCTCTAACAGTAACGAACTGTTCTCCTGTCTTGTCTCCTCAGTGTGTCTCTAACAGTAATGACCTGTTCTCCTGTCTTGTCTCCTCAGTGTGTCTCTAACAGTAAAGACCTGTTCTCCTGTCTTATCTCCTCAGTGTCTCTAACAGTAAAGACCTGTTCTCCTGTCTTATCTCCTCAGTGTGTCTCTAACAGTAAAGACCTGTTCTCCTGTCTTATCTCCTCAGTGTGTCTCTAACAGTAAAGACCTGTTCTCCTGTCTTATCTCCTCAGTGTGTCTCTAACAGTAAAGACCTGTTCTCCTGTCTTATCTCCTCAGTGTCTCTAACAGTAAAGACCTGTTCTCCTGTCTTATCTCCTCAGTGTGTCTCTAACAGTAAAGACCTGTTCTCCTGTCTTATCTCCTCAGTGTGTCTCTAACAGTAAAGACCTGTTCTCATGTCTTATCTCCTCAGTGTGTCTCTAACAGTAAAGACCTGTTCTCCTGTCTTATCTCCTCAGTGTGTCTCTAACAGTAATCACCTGTTCTCCTGTCTTATCTCCTCAGTGTGTCTCCAATAGTAAAGCCCTGCCATTGGCTACGGTGAACGTGATAAAGGATCACCCAGAGATGAGAGACTGGATTCATCCCATCCAGTCCTACACCCCATTCTACATCTCTAACTATAACTACACCAAGATAGTTGTGGACAGAGTACAGGCGTCAGACGACACCATGCATAACGTCCTGCTGCTAGCAACTGGTAGGTGATGTCTGGGCTCCATGTCTGGGAAATAGACTCTCTGGATTGAAATGAAATACCTACTATTGATGCTGTCGGTGAACTACAGATGTTGGATCTTAATTTGAGCCAGTTTCACAAAACAGGAAAATAATCCTGCAGCAACATGAAATGTGAATTATTGTATGGATTATAACTAATTATTATTTTTGGTAGAGGTTGATACATTTTTCGTAAAATTTTCTGAAGTTTTAAAGTGGAAAATACAAACTTTAGAAGACTTTTAAACCTTGAATACACAACACGTTTGCATTTCCTGCCGTTCTGGAATATTCTTCTAACAACAGCGTGATGAAATGAAGACACCATTGACCATTGTTCATCATGGTTGTGATCAGTATTGTTATCTTTATCACGTGTTATTCAGAGTCTAAGGTCAACAACGTCTTTAACAGCCTGTTAGGCCACAGCCCCGCGATATACTAGCTGTCTTATGCTACAGAAACCCTATGAAGAAACCTTAATACCAGGGCAGTAATACCAGGGCAGTAATACCAGGGCAGTAATACCAGATAATTAAAACCATGGCAGTAATACCAGAGCAGTAATACCAGGGCAGTAATACCAGATAATTAATACCAGGGCAGTAATACCAGAGCAGTAATACCAGGGCAGTAATACCAGGGCAGTAATACCAGATAATTAATACCAGGGCAGTAATACCAGGGCAGTAATACCAGGGCAGTAATACCAGGGCAGTAATACCAGGGCAGTAATACCAGATAATTAATACCAGGGCAGTAATACCAGGGCAGTAATACCAGGGCAGTAATACCAGGGCAGTAATACCAGGGCAGTAATACCAGGGCAGTAATACCAGGGCAGTAATACCAGATAATTAATACCAGGGCAGTAATACCAGATAATTAATACCAGGGCAGTAATACCAGGGCAGTAATACCAGGGCAGTAATACCAGGGCAGTAATACCAGATAATTAATACCAGGGCAGTAATACCAGATAATTAATACCAGGGCAGTAATACCAGATAATTAATACCAGGGCAGTAATACCAGATAATTAATACCAGGGCAGTAATACCAGGGCAGTAATACCAGGGCAGTAATACCAGATAATTAATACCAGGGCAGTAATACCAGGGCAGTAATACCAGATAATTAATACCAGGGCAGTAATACCAGATAATTAATACCAGGGCAGTAATACCAGGGCAGTAATACCAGGGCAGTAATACCAGATAATTAATACCAGGGCAGTAATACCAGATAATTAATACCAGGGCAGTAATACCAGATAATTAATACCAGGGCAGTAATACCAGATAATTAATACCAGGGCAGTAATACCAGATAATTAATACCAGGGCAGTAATACCAGGGCATTAATACCAGATAATTAATACCAGGGCAGTAATACCAGGGCAGTAATACCAGATAATTAATACCAGGGCAGTAATACCAGATAATTAATACCAGGGCAGTAATACCAGATCATTAATACCAGGGCAGTAATACCAGGGCAGTAATACCAGATAATTAATACCAGGGCAGTAATACCAGATAATTAATACCAGGGCAGTAATACCAGGGCAGTAATACCAGATAATTAATACCAGGGCAGTAATACCAGATAATTAATACCAGGGCAGTAATATCAGGGCAGTAATACCAGGGCAGTAATACCAGGGCAGTAATACCAGGGCAGTAATACCAGATAATTAATACCAGGGCAGTAATACCAGGGCAGTAATACCAGGGCAGTAATACCAGGGCAGTAATACCAGATAATTAATACCAGGGCAGTAATACCAGATAATTAATACCAGGGCAGTAATACCAGGGCAGTAATACCAGGGCAATAATACCAGGGCAGTAATACCAGATAATTAATACCAGGGCAGTAATACCAGGGCAGTAATACCAGGGCATTAATACCAGATAATTAATACCAGGGCAGTAATACCAGATAATTAATACCAGGGCAGTAATACCAGGGCAGTAATACCAGGGCATTAATACCAGGGCAGTAATACCAGATAATTAATACCAGGGCAGTAATACCAGGGCAGTAATACCAGGGCAGTAATACCAGATAATTAATACCAGGGCAGTAATACCAGGGCAGTAATACCAGGGCAGGAATACCAGATAATTAATACCAGGGCAGTAATACCAGATAATTAATACCAGGGCAGTAATACCAGGGCAGTAATACCAGATAATTAATACCAGGGCAGTAATACCAGATAATTAATACCAGGGCAGTAATACCAGGGCAGTAATACCAGATAATTAATACCAGGGCAGTAATACCAGGGCAGTAATACCAGGGCAGTAATACCAGAGCAGTAATACCAGATAATTAATACCAGGGCAGTAATACCAGATAATTAATACCAGGGCAGTAATACCAGGGCAGTAATACCAGGGCAGTAATACCAGATAATTAATACCAGGGCAGTAATACCAGATAATTAATACCAGGGCAGTAATACCAGATAATTAATACCAGGGCAGTAATACCAGGGCATTAATACCAGGGCAGTAATACCAGGGCAGTAATACCAGATAATTAATACCAGGGCAGTAATACCAGATAATTAATACCAGGGCAGTAATACCAGATAATTAATACCAGGGCAGTAATACCAGATATTTAATACCAGGGCAGTAATACCAGGGCAGTAATACCAGGGCAGTAATACCAGGGCAGTAATGACAGATAATTAATACCAGGGCAATAATACCAGGGCAGTAATAACAGGGCATTAATACCAGATAATTAATACCAGGGCAGTAATACCAGATAATTAATACCAGGGCAGTAATACCAGGGCATTAATACCAGGGCAGTAATACCAGGGCATTAATACCAGGGCAGTAATACCAGATAATTAATACCAGGGCAGTAATACCAGGGCAGTAATACCAGATAATTAATACCAGGGCAGTAATACCAGATAATTAATACCAGGGCAGTAATACCAGGGCAGTAATACCAGGGCAGTAATACCAGGGCAGTAATACCAGATAATTAATACCAGGGCAGTAATACCAGGGCAGTAATACCAGATAATTAATACCAGAGCAGTAATACCAGGGCAGTAATACCAGGGCAGTAATACCAGGGCATTAATACCAGGGCAGTAATACCGGGGCAGTAATACCAGGGCAGTAATACCAGATAATTAATACCAGGGCAGTAATACCAGGGCAGTAATACCAGGGCAGTAATACCAGATAATTAATACCAGAGCAGTAATACCAGATAATTAATACCAGGGCAGTAATACCAGGGCATTAATACCAGATAATTAATACCAGGGCAGTAATACCAGATAATTAATACCAGGGCAGTAATACCAGGGCAGTAATACCAGGGCAGTAATACCAGGGCAGTAATACCAGATAATTAATACCAGGGCAGTAATACCAGATAATTAATACCAGGGCAGTAATACCAGGGCAGTAATACCAGGGCATTAATACCAGGGCAGTAATACCAGGGCAGTAATACCAGATAATTAATACCAGGGCAGTAATACCAGGGCAGTAATACCAGGGCAGTAATACTAGATAATTAATACCAGGGCAGTAATACCAGGGCAGTAATACCAGGGCAGTAATACCAGGGCATTAATACCAGGGCAGTAATACCAGGGCAGTAATACCAGATAATTAATACCAGGGCAGTAATACCAGGGCAGTAATACCAGGGCAGTAATACCAGATAATTAATACCAGGGCAGTAATACCAGGGCAGTAATACCAGGGCAGTAATACCAGGGCATTAATACCAGGGCAGTAATACCAGGGCAGTAATACCAGGGCAGTAATACCAGGGCAGTAATACCAGATAATTAATACCAGGGCAGTAATACCAGGGCAGTAATACCAGGGCAGTAATACCAGATAATTAATACCAGGGCAGTAATACCAGGGCAGTAATACCAGATAATTAATACCAGGGCAGTAATACCAGGGCAGTAATACCAGATAATTAATACCAGGGCAGTAATACCAGGTAATTAATACCAGGGCAGTAATACCAGGGCAGTAATACCAGGGCAGTAATACCAGATAATTAATACCAGGGCAGTAATACCAGATAATTAATACCAGGGCAGTAATACCAGGGCAGTAATACCAGGGCAGTAATACCAGATAATTAATACCAGAGCAGTAATACCAGATAATTAATACCAGGGCAGTAATACCAGGGCAGTAATACCAGGGCAGTAATACCAGGGCAGTAAGGGCAATATTCTCTAGGGTGCAGGGTAGAGTACCAGGGGGTAGCCGGCTAGTGACTAAGGTTCAGGGTAGAGCACCGGGTGTTAGCCGGCTAGTGACTAAGGTTCAGGGTAGAGCACCGGGTGGTAGCCGGCTAGTGACAGTGACTAAGGTTCAGGGCAGGGTACTGGGCGGTAGCCGGCTAGTGACAGTGACTAAGGTTCAGGGCAGGGTACTGGGCGGTAGCCGGCTAGTGACAGTGACTAAGGTTCAGGGCAGGGTACTGGGTGGTAGCCGGCTAGTAACAATGACTAAGGTTCAGGGCAAGGTACTGGGCGGTAGCCGGCTAGTGGTGACTGTTTACCAGTCTAATTGATAGAAGCTGTTTCTCAGTGTCTTCCAGCTCGAGCAAGCCAAGGCTCTTGGACGGCTACTTACTTACTGCCAGGTCTCTGTAAACAGGCCTATTTCAGCTTGTAGATCACTGTGCACTGTAAACAGGCCTATTTCAGCTTGTAAATGACTGTGCTCTGTAAACAGGCCTATTTCAGCTTGTAGATCACTGTGCACTGTAAACAGGCCTATTTCAGCTTGTAAATGACTGTGCACTGTAAACAGGCCTATTTCAGCTTGTAAATGACTGTGCACTGTAAACAGGCCTATTTCAGCTTGTAAATGACTGTGCACTGTAAACAGGCCAATTTCAGCTTGT
This sequence comes from Salvelinus fontinalis, assembly GCF_029448725.1. Lineage (NCBI taxonomy): Eukaryota > Metazoa > Chordata > Actinopteri > Salmoniformes > Salmonidae > Salvelinus > Salvelinus fontinalis. Next base: position 1,290,387 of record NW_026600210.1, on the reverse strand, counting down.
AAATGACTGTGCTCTGTAAACAGGCCTATTTCAGCTTGTAAATGACTGTGCTCTGTAAACAGGCCTATTTCAGCTTGTAGATCACTGTGCACTGTAAACAGGCCTATTTCAGCTTGTAAATGACTGTGCTCTGTAAACAGGCCTATTTCAGCTTGTAAATGACTGTGCTCTGTAAACAGGCCTATTTCAGCTTGTAAATGACTGTGCTCTGTAAACAGGCCTATTTCAGCTTGTAAATGACTGTGCACTGTAAACAGGCCTATTTCAGCTTGTAAATGACTGTGCTCTGTAAACAGGCCTATTTCAGCTTGTAAATGACTGTGCACTGCAAACAGGCCTATTTCAGCTTGTAAATGACTGTGCACTGTAAACAGGCCTATTTCAGCTTGTAAATGACTGTGCACTGTAAACAGGCCTATTTCAGCTTGTAAATGACTGTGCACTGTAAACAGGCCTATTTCAGCTTGTAAATGACTGTGCACTGTAAACAGGCCTATTTCAGCTTGTAAATGACTGTGCACTGTAAACAGGCCTATTTCAGCTTGTAAATGACTGTGCTCTGTAAACAGGCCTATTTCAGCTTGTAAATGACTGTGCTCTGTAAACAGGCCTATTTCAGCTTGTAGATGACTGTGCTCTGTAAACAGGCCTATTTCAGCTTGTAAATGACTGTGCTCTGTAAACAGGCCTATTTCAGCTTGTAGATGACTGTGCTCTGTAAACAGGCCTATTTCAGCTTGTAAATGACTGTGCTCTGTAAACAGGCCTATTTCAGCTTGTAAATGACTGTGCACTGTAAACAGGCCTATTTCAGCTTGTAAATGACTGTTTACCTTTCTGTATCTCCTTCCCCAGACACTGGAAAGATTCATAAGATCTTAAATGATCGTTTTAAACCTTTCATCATCTCAGAGACTCATCTCTCCAACCGCTCTGATGTCATCAGATCCATGAAACTGGACTCTAGAAAGGTACTGGCAGGGGGTGGCAGGGTAGCCTTAGTCGCTAAGAGCGTTAAGAGCCAGTAACGAATGGTTGCTGGTTCGAATCCCAGAGAAGAATAGGTGTTAAATCTGTCAATGTACTCTTGAGCAAGGCACTTAACCCTGATTGCTCCTGTAAGTCACTCTGGATAAGAGCGTCTGATAAATGACTAAAATGTGATCAAGTTATTTTGGATATGACGAGAAGGGTGTTCAGTATAGATATACACTGAGTGTACAGGTTATATGAGATATGACCTAGGTTCTATGTGATCAGGTTACTGTGCATTCTGAAAGTAGACCCCTTCACTTTCTCCATGTTTTTCCTCATCAATCTACACACAATACCTCATAATGACAAAGCAAAAACTGTTTTTTTAGAAATGTTTGCACATGTATTAAAAATAAAAAAAACTGAAATATCACATTTACCTAAGTATTCAGATCCTTTACTCTGTACTTTGTTAAAGCACTTTTGGCAGCGATTACAGCCTTGAGTCGTCTTGGGTATGACGCTACAAGCTTGGCACACCTGTATTTGGGGAGTTTCTCCCATTCTTCTCTGCAGATCCTCTCAAGCTCTGTCAGGTTGGATGGGGAGCGTCGCTGCACAGTTATTTTCAGGTCTCTCCAGAGACACTAAGCACACAGCCAGACTCTCTAAGTCCAGGCTCTGGCTGGGCCACTCAAGGGCATTCAGAGAGTTTTCCCGAAGCCACTCCTGCGTTCTCTTGGCTGTGTATTTAGGGTCGTTGTCCTGTTGGAAGGTGAACCTTCGCTCCAGTCTGAGGTCCTGAGGGCTCTGGAGCAGGTTTTCATCAAGGACCTCTCTTACCTTTGCTCCATTCATCTTTCCCCCGATCCTGACTAGTTTCCCAGTCCCTGCCGCTGAAAAACATTCCCAAGGCATGATGATGCCACCACCATGCTTCACCGTAGGGATGGTGCCAGATTTCCTACAGACGTGATGCTTGGCATTCAGGCCAAAGAGTTCAATCTTGGTTTCATCAGACCAGAGAATCTTGTTTCTCATGGTCTGAGAGTCTTTAGATGCCTTTTGGCAAACTCCAAGCGGGCTGTCATGTGCCTTTTACTGAGGAGTGGCTTCCGTCGGGCCACTTTACCATAAAGGCCTGATTGGTGGAGTGCTGCAGAGATGGTTGTCCTTCTGGAAGGTTCTACCACTTCCACAGAGGAACTCTGGATCTCTGTCAGAGTGATCATCGGGTTCTTGGTCGCCTCCCTGACCAAAACCCTTCTCATCCGGTCGCTCAGTTTGGCCGGGCGGCCAGCTCTAGGACGAGTCTTGGTGGTTCCAAACGTCTTCCATTTAAGAATGATGGAGGCCACTGTGTTCTTGGGGACCTTCAATGCTGCAGACATTTTTTGGTACCCTTCCCAAGATCTGTGCCTCGACTCCTTCCTGTCTCTAAGATCTACGGACAATTCCTTTGACCTCATGGCTTGGGACCTCAACTGTGGGACCTTATATAGACAGCTGTGTGCCTTTCCAAATCTGTCCAATCAATTGAATTTACCGCAGGTGGACTCCAATCAAGTTGTAGAGACATCTCAAGGATGATCAATGGAAACAGGATGCACCTGAGTTAAATTTTGAGTCACATAGCAAAGGGTCTGAATACTTATGGAAATAAGGCCTACACCGTAAAGAGCCTTTTACAGTATATTATTGAATCCATTTTAGAATAAGGCTGTAACGTAAACAAAATGTGGAAAAAGTGAAGGGGTCTGAATACTTTCTGAATGCACTGTTTAAATATTAGGAACACCATGACGTAGACTGACCAGGTGAATCCAGGTGAAGGCAATGATCCCTTATTGATATGTCACTTGTTAAATCCACTTCAATCAGGGCAGATGAAGGGGAGGAGACAAGTTAAAGAAAGATTTTTAAGTCTTGAGACGTGGATTGTGTAACTGTGCCATTCAGAGGGTCAGTGGGCAAGACAAAATATTGAAGTGCCTTTGAACGAGGTTTGGTAGTAGGTGCCAGGTGCACCGGTTTGTGTCAAGAACTGCAACGCTGCTGGGTTTTTCACCACCAACAGTTTCCTGTGTTTATCAAGAATGGTCCACCACCCCAAAGGACATCCAGCCAACTTGACACAACTGTGGGAAGCGTTGGAGTCGACATGGACCAGCCTCCCTGTGGAATGCAACTCAAAAATTTTTGACGGTGTTCCTAATGTTTTGTACACTCTGTGTATATTTAAGCAATAAGGTACTTACTGAAAAGCCCATATTGTGAATAAGACATGGCTAAGAGCTGTTCTTATGTACAACATGAAGCAGACAGTCGGTAAACTTAACAGTATGACTGTAACTACTGTTCTCTGAAGGAGGGAGGTTCCACATACTATGGGGGAGTCGCACTCTCACGTCTTCGTTTTTAAAGGATCTACAATCACGCCTGACAAGGCCAATGAAATACGCGCCGCGCTAGAAGCCCCACCTTCCACAAGTGATAAGTGTGAGGGTCGAATTCCTTCAGTTTAATACCGCTCACTGTTTCTTCACTCAATTTAGCGAACATTAGATAGTTAATCCAGAGATTCTTACCTTTAAGATTCAGCAGTCTAGTCCAGATTAAAATGGTATTTGTAATTCTTTATGATAGCCACATTAGCCGCAGCTAATTATCATTTCATTTTTGGGAGGGGGTAAATAGAGCCCCCCCAAAAAAAATATTGATAAAAGTCACCTTGTTCTAGAGATATTTTCATGGTTATCAAAACGTCAAGCCTACACGAAACACAGCCCTTATTTGAACTGTTTCTAAAATCACCTATGGGAAAAGCGAATGGTGGAAAAATGATTGGAGAAGGCACAGTGATGCTGAAACGTTGGTGGTTTACCCAACACATTACTGGGAGTTTATTTATATAGTGTGCGACTCTCTTTATGTATTTAAAAAAAAAAAACGATTGGAACCAATTCCTTGTTTGACTGCTAGGTTTGATGGGCTCTATGACTCTATACGCTTCGAACCCCATGAACGCAATGGAACACGGGGTACCAGAGGGACAAACCCCTAAAAGTGTAAGCCTTGGGGTTTGATAAAATATTGAATTTGGCTTATATAGACAATAGAAACGCATTGAATAACACATTTATAAATGGCTCAACATAGTAAAAAAATGAATCATAAGGAATAAGGTTTTGAAGTATCTAGGAAATACAAGAAAGCTCAGGATATACACTGCTCAAAAAAATAAAGGGAACACTTAAACAACACAATGTAACTCCAAGTCAATCACACCATGCTCTGGACACTACGCTGACAGACACAGCAAACCTTCTTGCCACAGTTCGCATTGATGTGCCATCCTGGATGAGCTGCACTACCTGAACCACTTGTGTGGGTTGTAGACTCCGTCTCATGCTACCACTAGAGTGAAAGCACCGCCAGCATTCAAAAGTGACCAAAACATCAGCCAGGAAGCATAGGAACTGAGAAGTGGTCTGTGGTCACCACCTGCAGAATCACTCCTGTTTTGGGGGTGTCTTGCTAATTGCCTATAATTTCCACCTGTTGTCTATTCCATTTGCACAACAGCATGTGAAATGTATTGTTAATCAGTGTTGCTTCCTAAGTGGACAATTTGATTTCACAGAAGTGTGATTGACTTGGAGTTACATTGTGTTGTTTAAGTGTTCCCTTTATTTTTTTGAGCAGTGTATATATATATATGTTTTTTTTTTGGACACATATTTAACCCCTTTTGTTTGTTGGCACAAAACTACTTCCATACCTCCATTCATATTTTTAACCGGTATCGGGTTACCTTCAGACAAGTCCTGTGAAACCGGTACCGGGTCACCTTCAGACAAGTCCTGTGAAACCGGTACCGGGTCACCTTCAGACAAGTCCTGTGAAACCGGTACCGGGTCACCTTCAGACAAGTCCTGTGAAACCGGTACCGGGTCACCTTCAGACAAGTCCTGTGACACTTTTGGGGTCGTAGAGCAAAACAGAGAGCCCAAAGAAGAAGCCACCTTACTTATTGCTATAACCAGGCCAAGACATTCAAAGATGAAGGAATTGTTGGTGATTAGGAAACTTATGCGATCCCATACAAACGTCAGCACACAACACCCAGGGGATCAGCACGTTCTACCGCTCTACCACGAAGGGACAGTTGGCACACCGTAAAACAGTCTCGTGTGCTTTTTCAAACCGAGGTGAAGAGCATAATAACGAAAGAAATGAATCCGAGCCTCACACGTACCCAAACCGGCAAAGCGCAAATTGATTTTGTCCCCCTACACCAACCACGACACGCAGGTTGAAATATCGCGACGCGAGCAAGGTGGTCGGCATGTCACGCTTATCACCTGTGGAAGGCGGGGCTTCCAGCGAGGCACGGATTTCATTGGGCTTGTCTGGCGTGATTTTAGTTCTTTCAACTGAAGTCGCAAGAGTTTGATTCCCTATAGGGGGAACCGTCATTAGCCGTGTTGTTATTGACAATATGCTGTATACCAGGCTGTATACCAGGCTGTACACCAGGCCGTACACCAGGCTGTACACCAGGCTGTATACCAGGCTGTATACCAGGCTGTATACCAGGCGGTACACCAGGCCGTACACCAGGCCGTACACCAGGTTGTATACCAGGCCGTTCACCAGGCCGTACACCAGGTTGTACACCAGGCCGTTCACCAGGCCGTTCACCAGGCCGTACACCAGGTTGTACACCAGGCCGTTCACCAGGCCGTACACCAGGCCGTACACCAGGTTGTACACCAGGCCGTTCACCAGGCCGTACACCAGGCCGTACACCAGGTTGTACACCAGGCCGTTCACCAGGCCGTTCACCAGGCCGTACACCAGGTTGTACACCAGGCCGTACACCAGGCCGTACACCAGGCCGTACACCAGGCCGTACACCAGGCCGTACACCAGGCCGTACACCAGGCCGTACACCAGGCCGTACACCAGGCCGTTCACCAGGCTGTACACCAGGCTGTACACCAGGCTGTACACCAGGCTGTACACCAGGCTGTACACCAGGCTGTACACCAGGCTGTTCACCAGGCTGTATACCAGGCTGTACACCAGGCTGTACACCAGGCTGTATACCAGGCTGTACACCAGGCTGTACACCAGGCTGTACACCAGGCTGTACACCAGGCTGTACACCAGGCTGTACACCAGGCTGTATACCAGGCTGTACACCAGGCTGTACACCAGGCTGTATACCAGGCTGTACACCAGGCTGTATACCAGGCTGTACACCAGGCTGTATACCAGGCTGTATACCAGGCTGTACACCAGGCTGTATACCAGGCTGTATACCAGGCTGTATACCAGGCTGTATACCAGGCTGTACACCAGGCTGTACACCAGGCTGTATACCAGGCTGTACACCAGGCTGTATACCAGGCTGTATAGCAGGCTGTTCCCCAGGCGGTACACCAGGCTGTATACCAGGCTGTACACCAGGCTGTATACCAGGCTGTATAGCAGGCTGTTCCCCAGGCGGTACACCAGGCTGTATACCAGGCTGTACACCAGGCTGTATACCAGGCTGTATAGCAGGCTGTATAGCAGGCTGTATACCATTGGCTCGAGTGTCTTATTGCTTTTACAAAACAGTCCGCATGGACATCCAATTAGCATAATAATATCTCTTTAACAATCTGTCATTTTATGTTTTAGTATTAACTAGCATCTTTCTGTCTATGTGCAGAGGAAGCTGGTGGTAGGTTTGTCAGAGCAGATCTCCATTCTGGACCTCCAGAGGTGTCAGGACTATAACGGATCCTGTGCTGAGTGTGTTCTGGCCAGAGATCCGTACTGCGCCTGGACAGAGGCTGGGTGCAAACCCACCGTCCCGTAAGTCTAATGTTTCCTCTTTGGCTCCTCCTCAAATGACCAAACATGGCTGTTCCATGAGCTGTATCTTTCAATCAACTTTATTCATAGCCCATCTGTAAATAGCCCACCCAACTACCTCATCCCCATACTGTATTTATTTATTTATCTTGCTCCTATGCACCTCAGTATCTCTACTTGCACATTCATCTTCTGCACATCTACCACTCCAGTGTTTAATTGCTATATTGTAATTACTTCGCCACCATGGCCTATTTATTGCCTTACCCTCCTTATCCTACCTCATTTGCACTCACTGTATATAGACTTTTTCTACTGTATTATTGACTGTATGTTTGTTTTACTCCATGTGTAACTCTGTGTTGTTGTTTGTGTCGAACTGCTTTGCTTTATCTTGGCCAGGTCGCAGTTGTAAATGAGAACTTGTTCTCAACTAGCCTACCTGGTTAAATAAAGGTGAAATAAAAATAATAATGAATAAAAAAGAGCATTTTACAGTAACTGGCCTAGACCCCAAAGAGCCTTTTACAGTAACTGGCCTAGACCCCAAAGAGCCTTTTACAGTAACTGGCCTAGACCCCAAAGAGCCTTTTACAGTAACTGGCCTAGACCCCAAAGAGCCTTTTACAGTAACCGGTCTAGACCCCAAAGAGCCTTTTACAGTAACCGGCCTAGAGCCCATAGAGCCTTTTACAGTAACCGGCCTAGAGCCCATAGAGCCTTTTACAGTAACCGGCCTAGACCCCAAAGAGCCTTTTACAGTAACCGGCCCAGAGCCCAAAGAGCCTTTTACAGTAACCGGCCTAGACCCCAAAGAGCCTTTTACAGTAACCGGCCTAGACCCCAAAGAGCCTTTTACAGTAACTGGCCTAGACCCCAAAGAGCATTTTACAGTAAGTAACTGGCCTAGACCCCAAAGAGCCTTTTACAGTAACTGGCCTAGACCCCAAAGAGCCTTTTACAGTAACTGGCCTAGACCCCAAAGAGCCATTTACAGTAACCGGTCTAGACCCCAAAGAGCCTTTTACAGTAACTGGCCTAGACCCCAAAGAGCATTTTACAGTAACTGGCCTAGACCCCAAAGAGCCTTTTACAGTAACTGGCCTAGACCCCAAAGAGCCTTTTACAGTAACTGGCCTAGACCCCAAAGAGCCATTTACAGTAACCGGTCTAGACCCCAAAGAGCCTTTTACAGTAACCGGTCTAGACCCCAAAGAGCCTTTTACAGTAACCGGTCTAGACCCCAAAGAGCCTTTTACAGTAACCGGCCTAGACCCCAAAGAGCCTTTTACAGTAACCGGCAGGACCACTTTTTGTTCTTCTTTATATACCTAGCATTGCTGTCTACTGTATCTAAACTGATATAGCCTCAGTGATAGTCTTAGGGAACTGAATGTTGTGATTAAAATGCTGTTTTTCTTTTCACAGGGGAGGCATTCAAAATATTGATGGAGGACAAACTAATGTGTGCCTTAAAACAGCAGAAGTTAAAATACCAGAAGGTATACTGTACATCGACATCTCACACACGGATGATAATACAATCAATCAATCAATCAAGCAATCAATTAATCAATCAATCAATTAATCAAATGAGTCAATCTGATGCCTGGACCACTGTTAGTTGATTTGGAATGTATTGAATGAATAGGCTAGATTTTCATTCCCCTACCTTGTTAAGTACCTTGCTCCAACTCTTTCTCCAGAACCAAAGAAACCCACCAGCAACAGGACCAGACGTGACACCCAGCCCTCCTCGTCCCCGAACGCCCTCGGTGCCTCGGTCCACTCTGTGCCCCTGGGCGTCCCCTTCTATCTGTCCTGTCCCATAGACTCCTACCACGCCCACTACAGCTGGGAACACCTGGGCAAGACACGCCCCTGTCTGCGGCTGCAGGCCAGCTGTCTCCATCTCATCCCCTCCATGCAGGCAGAGCACTATGGGGACTACCAGTGTGTCTCCAAGGAGAGAGACTACACCAGGGTGGTACGGGTGGTCCGAGCTACACAGCTGCTAAGTGACCCAAGCAAAATAAGCAGGCCTGCCAGACCGGTGAGACCCATCAATACTAACGTAGAGGACTCTGAGAGCAACGGAGCAACAGCAGTTATGGCGATGCAAGCGGGATGGTTCGTGACCTTTGCAGCTTTGGATATTGTCGTGCAACTTCTGCAATAAAATTAATGTCCACATGGATTTCATCGTGATATGACACTGTACATCTGCGCTCTATAACGGATCCACAGAGCATTCAGAAAGTATTCAGACCCCTTGACTTTTTCCACATTTTGTTACATTACAGCCTTATTCTAAAATTGATTAAATAAAAATCCTCATCAATCTACACACAATAACCCATAATGACATCACAATAACCCATAATGACAAAGCAAAAACAGGTTTCTAAAAATGTTTTGCTAATTTAAAAAAAATCAGAAATACCTTATTTACGTAAGTATTCAGAGCCTTTGCTATGAGACTCGAAATGGATTTCAGATGCATCCTGTTTCCATTGATCATCCTTGAGATGTTTCTACAACTTGATTGGAGTCCACCTGTGGTAAGTTCAATTGATTGGACATGATTTGGAAAGGCACACACCTGTCTATATAAGGTCCCACAGTTGACAGTGGATGTCAGAGCAAAAACCAAGCCATGAGGTCGAAGGAATTGTCCGTAGAGCTCTGAGACAGGATTGTGTCGAGATACAGTTCTGGGGAAGGGTACCAAAACATTTCTGCAGCATTGAAGGTCCCCAGAACACAGTGGCCTCCATCAGTCATAAATGGAAGAAGTTTGGAACCACCAAGACTTGTCCTAGAGCTGGCCGCCTTGCCAAACTGAGCAATTGGGGGAGAAGGGCCTTGGTCTGGAAGGTGACCAAGAACCCGATGGTCACTCTGACAGAGCTCCAGAGAGAACCTTCCAGAAGGACAACCATCTCTGCAGCACTCCACCAATCAGGCCTTTATGGTAGAGAGGCCAGACGGAAGCCACTCCTCAGTAAAAGACACATGACAGCCCACTTGGAGTTTGCCAAAAGGCACCTAAAGGACTCTCAGACTATGAGAAACAATATTGAACTTGAAACAATCACGCCTGAAGGAAACCTGGCACCATCCCCACGGTGAAGCCTGGTGGTGGCATCATCATGCTGTGGGAATGTTTTTCAGCGGCAGGAACTGGGAGACTAGTCAGGATCAAGGGAAGATGAACAGAGCAAAGTACAGAGAGATCCTTGATGAAACCCTGCTCCAGAGCACTCAGGACCTCAGACTGGGGTGAAGGTTCACCTTCCAACAGGACAGCGACCCTAAGCACACAGCCAAGACAACGCAGGAGTGGCTTCGGGACAAGTCTCTGAATGTCCAGCCAGAGCCCAGACTTGAACCTGATCGAACATCTCTGGAGAGACCTGAAAATATCTGTGCAGCAACGCTCCCCATCCAACCTGACAGAGCTTGAGAGGATCTGCAGAGAAGAATGGGAGAAACTCCCCAAATACAGGTGTACCAAGCTGGTAGCGCCATAGCCAAGACGACTCGAGGCTGTAATCGCTGCCAAAGGTGCTTCAACCAAGGTCTGAATACTTATGTAAATGTAATATTTCCGGGTTTTTTATTTCTTTGCAAACATTTCTAAAAACCTGTTGTTGCTTTGTCATTATGGGGTTTTGTGTGTAGTCTGCTGAGTAAAAAAAACTATTTTATACATTTCAGAATCAGGCTGTAATGTAAAAAAAAAAGAGGAAAAAGTCAAGGGGTCTGAATTCTTTCCGAAGGCACTGTATAAGGTCACGCTCATTAGGGCACACCGTAACAAAACATTTAAAAACCCTCCTTGTTTCAGTCAGTTTCCTTCGTGTTTCCTTCTGTACTGATTGAACACGACCCCTGTTGAGTTGGACCCAGATCAGAAAGCTCCTTTTTAAGGGGCGTGTTAGGTAGCAGGAGCCAGAGCACTTTATTTACCGCTATGTTAGATAGCAGCAGGACTCTTGGTGAAAGGAATTGTGTTGCGTAGAAGAAAATCCCTCCAAAAATAACCACATGCTTGCTGATCCAGGGCAGAAGGCTCAGGATTAGAGCAGTTAAGGACAGTTAGATTGTTCGTCACTTGGGAGGTAAACAGTTGGCTAAAGAGGCTCTGTCATACAGACTCCCGTTGCATTAGAAAGGTCCAGCAGTACTGACTCTGTCACAGCCGCTGTGTGTTTGTTGACGCCTTACCCACTGAGACTTGGCAATGACCTTCAGCACTGCTTAGCTCCACCAGTTCGTTTGAGGTCTCCTGGTACGTGACAATGGCATGCAACAGCTTGGTCTAGAATCAGAAACACGCCCTCTGAAAACAGTCGAGATATTATCAGAGGAAAGGGTGTGGTGGTCTCTAGGGCCAAACAACAGAGAATAGTTAACACTAACCATTTTCCTGAGAAATATTCCTGAGAAATGGACTCTTCTGGACTAACTCGTCCTGGACTGGACACTCTTCACAATATCAACACTTAGCAGTGTCCTCCTCCTCCTCCTCCTCCTCCTCCTCCTCCTCCTCCTCCTCCTCCTCCTCCTCCTCTCGGTGTCATTGAATTATGAGGCTGAACACACTCACAGAAGGATGGAGTAGGACTGAATAAGGACAAGTGGATCTGTATCAATGGAGGAAGGGGAGGACCTTCCTCCTCAGTGGAGGAAGGGGAGGACCATCCTCCTCAGTGGAGGTCGGGGAGGACCATCCTCCTCAGTGGAGGAAGGGGAGGACCATCCTCCTCAGTAGAGGAAGGGGAGGATCATCCTCCTCAGTAGAGGAAGGGGAGGTCCATCCTCCTCATTGGAGGAAGGAGAGGACCATCCTCCTCAGTGGAGGAAGGGGAGGACCTTCCTCCTCAGTGGAGGAAGGGGAGGACCTTCCTCCTCAGTGGAGGAAGGGGAGGACCATCCTCCTCAGTGGAGGTCGGGGAGGACCATCCTCCTCAGTGGAGGAAGGGGAGGACCATCCTCCTCAGTAGAGGAAGGGGAGGATCATCCTCCTCAGTAGAGGAAGGGGAGGTCCATCCTCCTCATTGGAGGAAGGGGAGGACCATCCTCCTCAGTGGAGGAAGGGGAGGTCCATCCTCCTCAGTGGAGGAAGGGGAGGTCCATCCTCCTCAGTGGAGGAAGGGGAGGACCATCCTCCTCAGTAGAGGAAGGGGAGGATCATCCTCCTCAGTGGAGGAAGGGGAGGACCATCCTCCTCAGTGGAGGAAGGGGAGGACCATCCTCCTCAGTGGAGGAAGGGGAGGACCATCCTCCTCAGTGGAGGAAGGGGAGGACCATCCTCCTCAGTGGAGGAAGGGGAGGACCATCCTCCTCAGTGGAGGAAGGGGAGGACCATCCTCCTCAGTGGAGGAAGGGGAGGACCATCCTCCTCAGTGGAGGAAGGGGAGGACCATCCTCCTCAGTGGAGGAGAGGAGGACCATCCTCCTCAGTGGAGGAAGAGGAGGACCATCCTCAGCCACCATACAGACTTGTTTAGACCAGTGAGCAACATAATTTGTATTTATTAAAAAATATATATATTTCACCTTTATTTAACCAGGTAGGCTAGTTGAGAACCAGTTCTCATTTACAACTGCGACCTTGCCAAGATAAAGCAAAGCAGTGCGACAAAAACAACAACACAGAGTTACACAAACAGGCATACAGTCAATAATACAGTAGAAAAATCTATATACAGTGTGTGCAAATGAAGTAAGATTAGGGAGGTAAGGCAATAAATAGGGCCATAGTGGCGAAATAATTACAATTTAGTAAATTAACACTGGAGTGATAGATGTGCAGAAGATGAATGTGCAAGTAGAGATACTGGGGTGCAAAGGAGCAAGATAAATAAATACAGTGTGGGGATGAGGTAGTTGGATGGGCTATTTACAGATAGGCTATGTACAGGTGCAGTAATCTATGAGCTGCTCTGACAGCTGGTGGTTAAAGCAAGTGAGGGAGATAAGTGTTTCCAGCTTCAGAGATTTTTGCAGTTCGTTCCAGTCATTGGCAGCAGAGAACTGGAAGGAGAGGCGTCCAAAGGAAGAATTGGTTTTGGGGGTGATCAGTGAGATATACCTGCTGGAGCGCGTACTACAGGTGGGTGCTGCTATGGTGACCAGTGAGCTGAGATAAGGCAGGGCTTTACCTAGCATGGACTTATAGATGACCTGGAGCCAATGGGTTTGGCGACGAGTATGAAGCGAGGGCCAGCCAACGAGAGCATACAGGTCGCAGTGGTGGGTAGTATATGGGGCTTTGGTGACAAAACGGATGGCACTGTGATAGACTGCATCCAGTTTGCTGAGTAGAGTGTTGGAGGCTATTTTATAAATGACATCACCGAAGTCAAGGATGGGTAGGATGGTCAGTTTTACGAGGGTATGTTTGGCAGCATGAGTGAAGGAGGTCTTGTTAAGAAATAGGAAGCCGATTCTAGATTTAACTTTGGATTGGAGATGCTTAATGTGAGTCTGGAAGGAGAGTTTACAGTCTAACCAGACACCTAGGTATTTATAGTTATTCTGTCATTATCTCAAACTGTATATTGTTTGTTGTATTTATTTATATAGTAATTAATATATATTATATTTATAGGGGACAATGCGCATTAATCAACATCAATATTACAATAATGCAACATCCATGTAAATGTGCCGGGTGTTAGCCGAAAGCTAATTAGCACACCGTAGTCCCAAGGACAATTACACAGCCACTATACACATACTCACTAAAACAATACAAAATACCAAATACATTACATCCAGTAATATATAATATATCTTTCTAACGACAACAACAACATTGTCATCAACTGTCGTCTTACATATGAGGAACCACAGATAACTCTGAACAGGGTTGGATAGATTTCAGATTTCAGGGGTGAAGGGGCAACACCATGCAGGATCCTAATGACAAGGCTTACATCTACATACTGCTAAAAGCTGTCCAGACTAAATAAATAATGTTTGTAAATGACAATGGTGGTGTTTGGTTTATTATCATACGTATTCAGTGTTTGTAGAGTGATTCAATTGGTTTCGGAATAGTAGCTCCTGCTTGTGACCAGCATGTGAGACAACATCTCAGCTGTGAGAAGATCCCAGCAGGACTCCAGAGGCAGGGCCCCCAGAGGCAGGGCCCCCAGAGGCAGGGCCTCCAGAGGCAGGGCCCCCAGAGGCAGGGCCCCCAGAGGCAGGGCCTCCAGAGGCAGGGCCTCCAGAGGCAGGGACTCCAGAGGCAGGGCCTCCAGAGGCAGGGACTCCAGAAGCAGGGACTCCAGAAGCAGGGCCTCCAGAGGCAGGGACTCCAGAGGCAGGAAAGGTAACATCTCAGCTGTGAGAAGATCCCAGCTGGACTCCAGAGGCAGGAAAGGTCTGATCAACCTGAAGGTGGATGTTATGAAAAACAAAGTACCGTTTTCAACAGAAAGTTCATCTTGTAGATTACTGTCATATTTTAATGAGAGAGCAGTGTCTGATTTGGGAGCTATTATTTTCTGTGTCATTTAATCACTTGTGTCACTTTAAACCCTCCATAGTCCTCCACTGTAGTCAACTTGTGTCACTTTAAACCCTCCATAGTCCTCCACTGTAGTCAACTTGTGTCACTTTAAACCCTCCATAGTCCTCCACTGTAGTCAACTTGTGTCACTTTAAACCCTCCATAGTCCTCCACTGTAGTCAACTTGTGTCACTTTAAACCCTCCATAGTCCTCCACTGTAGTCAACTTGTGTCACTTTAAACCCTCCATAGTCCTCCACTGGAGTCAACTTGTGTCACTTTAAACCCTCCATAGTCCTCCACTGGAGTCAACTTGTGTCACTTTAAACCCTCCATAGTCCTCCACTGTAGTCAACATGTCTCACTTTAAAACCCTCCATAGTCCTCCACTGGAGTCAACATGTCTCACTTTAAACCCTCCATAGTCCTCCACTGTAGTCAACTTGTGTCACTTTAAACCCTCCATAGTCCTCCACTGTAGTCAACATGTCTCACTTTAAAACCCTCCATAGTCAACATGTCTCACTTTAAACCCTACATAGTCAACATGTCTCACTTTAAACCCTCCATAGTCAACATGTCTCACTTTAAAACCCTCCATAGTCCTCCACTGGAGTCAACATGTCTCACTTTAAACCCTCCATAGTCCTCCACTGGAGTCAACATGTCTCACTTTAAACCCTCCATAGTCCTCCACTGGAGTCAACATGTCTCACTTACACCCTCCATAGTCCTCCACTGGAGTCAACATGTCTCACTTTAAACCCTCCATAGTCCTCCACTGGAGTCAACATGTCTCACTTTAAACCCTCCATAGTCCTCCACTGGAGTCAACATGTCTCACTTTAAACCCTCCATAGTCCTCCACTGGAGTCAACATGTCTCACTTTAAACCCTCCATAGTCCTCCACTGGAGTCAACATGTCTCACTTTAAACCCTCCATAGTCCTCCACTGGAGTCAACATGTGTCACTTTAAAACCCTCCATAGTCAACATGTCTCACTTTAAACCCTCCATAGTCAACATGTCTCACTTTAAACCCTCCATAGTCAACATGTCTCACTTTAAACCCTCCATAGTCAACATGTCTCACTTTAAAACCCTCCATAGTCAACATGTCTCACTTTAAAACCCTCCATAGTCAACATGTCTCACTTTAAACCCTCCATAGTCAACATGTCTCACTTTAAACCCTCCATAGTCAACATGTCTCACTTTAAACCCTCCATAGTCAACATGTCTCACTTTACACCCTCCATAGTCAACATGTCTCACTTTACACCCTCCATAGTCAACATGTCTCACAGGAATACAGTAGCACTCATCCATGTAATCACACAGGTCACACCAACAAGGGGGCTGGATCAGACAGACTCCCTCGCTGGTCTGCCAACAAGGGGGCTGGAACAGACAGACTCCCTCGCTGGTCTGCCAACAAGAGGGTCTGGAACAGACAGACTCCCTCGCTGGTCTGCCAACAAGGGGGCTGGATCAGACAGACTCCCTCGCTGGTCTGCTAACAAGGGGGCTGGATCAGACAGACTCCCTCGCTGGTCTGCCAACAAGGGAGCTGGATCAGACAGACTCCCTCGCTGGTCTGCTAGCAAGGGGGCTGGATCAGACAGACTCCCTCGCTGGTCTGCCAGCAAGGGGGCTGGATCAGACAGACTCCCTCGCTGGTCTGCCAACAAGGGGGCTGGATCAGACAGACTCCCTCGCTGGTCTGCCAACAAGGGGGCTGGATCAGACAGACTCCCTCGCGGGTCTGCCAACAAGGGGGCTGGATCAGACAGACTCCCTCGCGGGTCTGCTAACAAGGGGGCTGGAACAGACAGACTCCCTCGCTGGTCTGCCAACAAGGGGGCTGGAACAGACAGACTCCCTCGCTGGTCTGCCAACAAGAGGGACTGGAACAGACAGACTCCATCGCTGGTCTGCCAACAAGAGGGTCTGGAACAGACAGACTCCCTCGCTGGTCTGCCAACAAGAGGGACTGGAACAGACAGACTCCCTCGCTGGTCTGCCAACAAGAGGGTCTGGAACAGACAGACTCCCTCGCTGGTCTGCCAACAAGAGGGTCTGGATCAGACAGACTCCCTCGCTGGTCTGCCAACAAGAGGGTCTGGATCAGACAGACTCCCTCGCTGGTCTGCCAACAAGAGGGGACTGGAACAGACAGACTCCCTCGCTGGTCTGCCAACAAGAGGGTCTGGAACAGACAGACTCCCTCGCTGGTCTGCCAACAAGGGGTCTGGATCAGACAGACTCCCTCGCTGGTCTGCCAACAAGGGGACTGGATCAGACAGACTCCCTCGCTGGTCTGCCAACAAGAGGGTCTGGAACAGACAGACTCCCTCGCTGGTCTGCCAACAAGGGGGCTGGATCAGACAGACTCCCTCGCTGGTCTGCCAACAAGGGGACTGGATCAGACAGACTCCCTCGCTGGTCTGCCAACAAGGGGGCTGGATCAGACACACTCCCTAGCTGGTCTGCTAACCTTTGGTTCACTTTCCTTTGTTTTGAGTTTGGTTGTTTTGTTCCTTCATTTGGTTAGCCCTTTTCCCAAGAGGATGTTTTGGAATGACTTTGTTTTTTTTTGTGTGGGGTTTCTCAACATTAGCTAAGAAAGACATGCTTGTTTCCCTGATGTTGATGCATTTAGTATCTGTAGTATCTGAATGAAGTGTGTGAGTTTCACTTCTGGTTGTGTGTGTGTGTGTGTGTGTGTGTGTGTGTGTGTGTGTGTTCAGATTACCATGCTGTTAAAAACGGTTCCAATCCCTCCTTTCCCACGCAGTCTGAGATACAGGTAGCCGCCGGTCCGTCAGTGGTGTACGCCGTCTGTCCTAACCCCCAGGTCACTTTAATAAAGATCATGGAAGTGAGCCAGAGCTGACAACACAGTACCCAAGGCTGGAATCAAACCGGGTCTCTCGCCAGGAGGCTCCAGAATTACCCCGGAGACAACGGCTGGTTACACAACACGTCTAGTTGGCCTAATTCTACAGCTGAGTCAGAACAGTCTGTAGCTAAGGGTGGATGGGAGTGCTATGGTTGCCATGACTCCCAATTACATCCCGTCCTTGGGATTGCATTAACGTTGAACTTCTGCGTATGTTCGGCTCAATCTGAAATGACCTTCACATTTCTACCCTTCGCAAATCTGTAACACTTCAGCTATCCGGATTTGAAGAGAGCCTTGAGTCTCCTCATGTTGGAGAATGCCATTGTAGTCATCTAGTCCCGTGAAATGATTCTAGTCGAACAAACCAGCTCTGACTTGCTGATTCTAACCTCTGTTGTTAACAATACAATACTCTCCGCCTCATACCCTCGTTCGTAGATCCTGTTCTGCTGCCACAGCAGTGTTTTCCTCAACAGCTGCTGTTTTACTGTTTGAATAACCTCACATTCCCCTACCCTCAGCACCGCGCACACACACACACACACACACACACACACACACACACACACACACACACACACACACACACACACACACACACACACACACACACACACACACACACACACACACACACACACACGCGCACGACCTCTGGTAGCAGCGTAGGGGATGTAAAAGGGCTGAGGCGTTATAATCAGCCCTTGAACTCCTTGGGTGTGAACGCTAAGCGCCCAGTGTAGCAGGCAGCCCTGTTATATCCTAAGTGGGGCTGAATCAGAAGGCCCCCCGAACCCCCATCAAAGGGTTAGGGGGTTGGGTGAAGGTAACATTGATCCAGGGTTGGGTGGAGGTTGTTTCAGAGTGGCTGTGTTACTCTTGGAAGCATCCAACCTTGGATCCTGAGGCGTGTCACTCTAGAGTTGATTGTTGTGGTTTCCTGTTGTTGTTCATTCTCTTTCAGTTGGACGACTTCTGGGGTTGCTATGGGGATTGCTTTTTTAATGTCTCTTCCCAGGGGAGGACTATGGTAAGGACTCTTAAGTGGATGATGCTCATTGAAACCATACAATCGGTAGCACTCAACAAGGGTTGTGTGAAAACACAAACAATATCAACAAACAATATCAACATTCTTTTACAGGAACTCAACTCCCACTTGACCAAGGACCAGGATATAAATATCACAACCACACATCTCTCTTTGCTTGTAGAAATGTTTTGCAGAAGTAGAAAACCCTACTGACTATGTATGTTTGTTTTTATAGCTTATTTTAGTATATCAGCTTGAATGTTGCAGATAGGTAGTGGCTTCTTTTCTGCATCATTTCCCCCACATATTAATATATTATATAGATATTATACATTTTATTTTGTATTCAATATATTTTCCCCAAACCTGACTACCCCTCCCCTAATTGGAGTAAACTTGTCACGCCCTGACCTTAGAGAGCCTTTTTTATGTCTCTTTTTGGTTTGGTCAGGGTGTGATTTGGGGTGGGCATTCTATGTCCTTCACTTCTATGTTTTCTGTTTCTATGTCTTGGCCGGGTATGGTTCTCAATCAGGGACAGCTGTCT
The DNA here is from genome assembly GCF_029448725.1 of Salvelinus fontinalis. Classification (NCBI taxonomy): domain Eukaryota; kingdom Metazoa; phylum Chordata; class Actinopteri; order Salmoniformes; family Salmonidae; genus Salvelinus; species Salvelinus fontinalis. Next base: position 1,271,533 of record NW_026600210.1, on the reverse strand, counting down.
ATCGTTGTCTCTGATTGGGAACCATACTTAGGTACTCCTTTTTCCCTCCTTTCGTTGTGGGAAGTTGTCTTTGTTTGTGGCACTATAGCCCTTAAGCTTCACGGTCGTTTTTGTTTATTGTTTATTGTTTTTGTCGGCTTCACTTTTAATAAAGGGAAAATGTACGCTTACCACGCTGCGCTTTGGTCCGGTTCTTTCGACGGCCGTGACAAAACTAATGGACAATAACTCGTAGGCTTCTACTTCCAGCTTATGCATACTAAACACATTTTACAGATACAGTATATTTTACAATAGTTATCTTTTGTTTTTGTCCCATCCTTCAGCTCTCCTCAACCCCTCCCATCTAGTTCTGAAGACCATCCAGTTTGTAATTTCTATATGCCATATATTTTTCAACTGTGTTGTGTGACAAAACTGCACATTTTAAAGTGGCCTTTTATTGTCCCCAGCACAAGGTGCACCTGTGCAATGGTCATGCTCCATATATAACTCCATATATTAACTCCATATATATACTCCATATATAAACTCCATATATATACTCTGTATATACCTCCATATATAAACTCCATATAAATTCATCAAAAAAAGAAACGTCCCTTTTTCAGGACCCTGTCTTTCGAAGATAATTAGTGAAAATCCAAATAACTTCACAGATCTTCATTGTAAAGGGTTTAAACACCGTTTCCCATGCTTGTTCAATGAACCATAAACAATGAATGAACATGCACCTGTGGAACGGTCGTTAAGACACTAACAGCTTACAGACGGTAGGCAATTAAGGTCACAGTTATGAAAACTTAGGACACTAAAAAGGCCTTTCTACTGACTCTGAAAAACAACAAAATAAAGATGCCCAGGGTCCCTGCTCATCTGCGTGAACGTGCCTTAGGCATGCTGCAAGGAGGCATGAGGACTGCAGATGTGGCCAGGGAAAGAATTTGCAATGTCCGTACTGTGAGACGCCTAGCGCTTCGAACACACCGACTGCGTCATCGCGTTTTGATACAACAGAAGTACATTAATTTCCAATGGAACGCTACGTTTACCTTGCAGCGTGGCAGAGGCAGTCGTCGTTCTGTGTGGTTTGAACGTACGCATCAAGTTGTATGCGTAGACTTGACAGAAAGTAGCCAAATGTGAATGTTGAATTTTGGTTGCACACATAGCCAGTAAAACACCTGGGATTACATAATAAAAACAGTTTTATTGCATAATTTCTTTACATTTTTTTATTAATTTGCCAAGTATATAATTTATTCGATGACATCCACAAATTAATTGTGAGAGCCTATAAAATGCAGTTTCGGAACGAAATGCAATAATAAATAGTCAAGATAGGCATAGTCGGCTCTTTCAACAATGAGACCAACGTTGAGGAAGGTGGTCGTGATCGCGCTGTTTGTTGGGCCGGGACCAGAACCCGCCGAAAGAGCAGGTCTGTGTGGGTCCAGAGATGGTTAACCCCTTCCCTCTCCCATTAACGTCAGTATGATACACACCTGGCATGGTGCATCAGGTGAGCGGGAGCACTAATTAAGGTTATACGACATACAGTTAGTATGATAAGGGAAAGGGTAACCTAGGGTCCATACAAATAGTACAGTTTACCACCATGTTCACTGGCCTGACAAAATACAGGTGGGAAAAAAACGAATTAGGAAGAGAATGTGCTTTTACTTTCACCTCTTAGATCTACAAAGGTGTAGGGAAGAAATAATCAGATTGAGTCTAAATGAGATATTAATAAACAACTGAAACAACTGACTATGAAAACATTATAATTTAATAAGTATTCAAGTACAGGAAAGAACATGACAGGTATGTTTTTTTTTTTGTTTTTTTTAGGGGAGGATCAGCTTAGTATTGCGGAAAGAATGTTGCTTCCAATGTAATTGTCTGCATCATTTCCAATCCCCCATATTTTTTTGGGTAAATATATATATCCATACACGTATGCATACATATACACATATATACATACACATACCTATATAGACATACATACTTTTTTAAAGAATATGCCTTTATTATTATTCCCCGCGACCCTACCACCAATCCCCCAATTGGAGTAAACTTATAAACACTTCTGCTTTTACCTTCAATTTCTACATCTTATACCTATCTTACAGACACAGTCCACTTTACAATAGTTCTCTCTTATTTGTTCTTAGTCCTTCCTCTATTTCTGTTGTCCATCCAATTTTATTTCCACTTGTAACTGTGCTATTTCACTAAAGCTCCGCACCTATACACATTTCACAGATCCCGTATGCCCTATATTGTTTATCTTGTTATTAGTCCCACCCTTCAGCTCCACCCAACCCCTCCCATCTATCTTCCAACATCATCCATTTCGGATTTCTATTTGCCATACATTTCTCAACTGTGCTGTGATGCTTCACAAAAGACCTGAACCTTCCTATTCTCATAGCTTCTACAGATTGTAAATTAAAAATAAACATCTTTGCCAAAATAATTATTATATTATTGATTGATTGACTATGGCTTTTCAAATCCCCCAGTATTGCTATCTGTAGCGTTAGTTTTAGGCAAATGTTGCAATTCTTCAGCCATTCCTGGACCTGTGACCAAAAACGAGCTACATATGGACAATACCAAAATAAATGATCTAATGACTCTGCCTCCTCACAACAGAATCTGCAGAGCTGGGAAGATTGTATCCCCCATATATATAACATTCTATTAGTTGCAAGAATTTTGTACAATAATTTAAATTGAAAAATTCGAAGTTTTGAATCCGGCGTTGTTTTGCGTATCAATTCATAAACCATGTGCCATGGAATGGGTACATCGAAAATCTCTTCCCAACTATTTTGCAATTTGTATGGCATAGCTGTTAGTTTTTTGGTCCTTAAATGAAATTGGTATATGTTTTTATTTATCACACTTTTCTTTAACCATTTATGTTCTTTAATATAAGGCCGACATACAAGTTCCTTACTTTTTTCCCCTTCTACTTGCCTCTTCCATTTTTGTGGTAATGCTGCAATTAATTGGTTGTAATTTTGGGTAGAGCAGACATTTCCCTATGTCTGTGTTAGCTGCATGTGTGACATAACTCCACCAGTCCTATTTATGATATCATTCACAAAAATTATACCTTTTTTAAACATTTCTTCGATAAATACAGTTTTTTTTATCAATTATTATATTTGAATTTAACCACAATATTTGTTGTACTATTTGTTCCGTCCTTTCAGGTGGATTAAACTGAAATTGCAACCAACTTTCTAAGGCTTGTTTAAAGAATAAGGATATTTTGGAGATCATTTCCTTTTCAAACAACCGAAAATGAGCAGGTGTAATCTGAATAAAGGGAAAAAGGCCCTTCTTGAACATAGGATGAGACATTCGTACCAGTTTACTAGAGAACCAGTTTGGATTTAAGTATAACTTTTGTATGACCGATGCCTTTAGTGAGAGGTCTAATGCTTTAATATTTAATCATTTCTGCCCTCCGAATTCATATTCGTTATATAAATAGGCCCTTTTAATTTTATCTGGCTTGCCGTTCCAAATAAAATTGAATATTTTTTGTTCATATAATTTAAAAAACAGGTCACTAGGTGTAGGCAAAACCATAAGCAAATAGGTAAACTGTGATATGACTAAAGAGTTAATTAGGGTGATTTTTCCACAAATAGACAGGTATTTTCCTTTCCATGGTAGCAAGATCTTATCTATTTTTGCTAACTTTCTATAAAAATTTATTGGAGTGAGATCATTTCTTTCTTTTGGGATTTTTATACCGAGTATGTCCACATCTCCGTCAGACCATTTAATTGGTAAACTACATGGCAATATAAAATGTGTATTTTTTAGTGATCCAATACGTAATATGGTACATTTATCATAATTTGGTTTTAATCCAGAGAGGATAGCAAAGGTATCTAGATCCTCTATGAGGCCCTGGAGAGACTCTAGTTGTGGTTTTAAAAGAAAACATGAATCATCAGCGTACAATGACACCTTAGTTTTTAAGCCATGGATTTCTAATCCTTTAATATTAATGTTTGATCTAATTTTAACAGCTAACATTTCGATGGCAATAATAAATAGATATGCCGATAGTGGACAACCTTGTTTTACTCCTCTAGATAGTTTAAAACTTTCTGAGATGTAGCCATTATTTACTATTTTACACCTAGGGTTACTATACATAATTTTAACCCATTTTATAAGAGATTCCCCAAAATTGAAATATTCTAGGCATTTATATATAAACTCCAGTCGTACTTTATCAAAAGCCTTTTCAAAATCAGCTATGAAAACCAGGCCTGGTGTCCCCGATATCTCATAGTGTTCTATTGTTTCCAGTACTTGCCTTATATTATCTCCAATGTATCGTCCATGTAAAAAACCTGTCTGATTAGGATGAATAATATCTGACAAAACTTTTTTTATTCTATGCGCCAAGCATTTTGCTAGGATTTTTGCATCACAACACTGAAGTGTAAGAGGTCTCCAATTTTTTAATTGGACTGGATCTTTATATATACCACTTGGGTCCTGTTTCAGTAATAACGATATCAGACCTTCTTGTTGTGTGTCTGATAATCTACCATTTATATAGGAGTGGTTAAAACAAGTTAATAATGGTCCTTTGAGTATATCAAAAAACGTTTTGTATACTTCCACTGGTATGCCATCCAGCCCTGGAGTTTTCCCATCTTTAAAGGCCCCAATTGCAACAAGCAGTTCCTCCTCTGTAATTTGGCCTTCACATGAGTCTTTCTGTTCAGATGTTAATTTTACATTATTAATAGGAAAAAAATCCATACAATTAGTTTCAGTTAGTGGAGATGGAGGAGCCTGAAACGAAAACATATTCTTAAAGTACTTTACTTCCTCTTTCAAAATATCATTTGGTGAATCATGCGTGACTCCATCATTTGTCACAAGTTTTAATACATTTTTTTTGGTAGCATTTCTATATTGAAGATTGAAAAAGAATTTGGTGCATTTTTCCCCATATTCCATCCAGTTCGCTTTATTTTTATAATATATTACACTGGATCTTTCTTGAATAAGTTCCTCCATTTCTTTTTGTTTTTCCTCTAAATTATTCTGTGCCTCTATGGTACCGTTTTTATTGCTATCTAACTGTACTGTTAGTCCTTCAATTTCCTTTGTTAATATGGACTCTTGATCTAAATTGCTTTTGTTTTATAGATGAGTACTGAATTGCATGGCCTCTAAAGGCACACTTAAAAGTGTCCCATACAATAAGGGGATCTGCTGTACCTATGTTATGTCTAAAAAAGTCAGTTATAAATTCTTCTGTCCTAGTTCTAAACAATTTATCATCTAGTAGGCTTTGATTAAATTTCCAATATCCTCGCCCACGTGGAAATTCTGTAAGAGAAATATATATGCCAATTATGTGATGATCCGACCGCATTCTATCCCCTATCAACACTTTTTTAACTTTTGGTGCCAGAGAGAATGGAATAAGAAAGTAGTCAAGACGACTAGCTTGATTCAGCCTCCGCCATGTATATCTCACTAAATCAGGGTATTTAAGTCTCCATATATCCACTAATTCCAATATATCCATGACATTCATGATTTCCTTAAGTGCCTGAGGGTGATAATTTGTAGTGTGATTTCCTTTCCGGTCTATAGAGCTATTTAAGACCGTATTAAAATCTTAAAATGTGCTTTTACTTTCACCTCTTAGATCTACAAAGGTGTAGGGAAGAAATAATCAGATTGAGTCTAAATGAGATATTAATAAACAACTGAAACAACTGACTATGAAAACATTATAATTTAATAAGTATTCAAGTACAGGAAAGAACATGACAGGTATGTTTGTCGTAAAAAGGTTTTAAAAAATAAAACTATTGAAAAAGGTGTGTATGTGCGTGTAAAAAATATTTTAAAAATGAATGTGTAGCCTGTAATCTGTAAGAGAACAAGAGCATGTATTTTTTGGCACAACTGCCAAAACTGCACAACCATCCAGTATCTCCTCCCAAGTCCAAGAATCCTGTGTATATAGCTCCTGCTGCTGCTTTACACGCTGCTTGGTCCTTTTTTGGTGGGTAATTCTGTCACGATCGTTATGAGACGAATGAGTGGACCAAGGCGCAGCGTGGGGAAAAGACATCTTCTTTTAATGAAGAAAAACAAACACTTACTAAACGAACAAAAGTGAAGCTAAAACGAACTAAGTGCACACATGCAACATAGACAATTACCCACAATCACCTAAAGCCCATGGCTGCCTTAAATATGGCTCCCAATCAGAGACAACAATAAACAGCTGTCTCTGATTGAGAACCAAACCAGGCAACCATAGACTTTCCTAAACCTCTCTACTGAACACCACCCCATACACTCTACAAAACCCACTAAACAATACACACACCCTAAACTAGACAAAACACACAAACATCCCCCATGTCACACCCTGACCTAACTAAACTAATAAAGAAAATCAATATAACAAAGGCCAGGGTGTGACAACTACTCATAAAGCCTAGACGTAATAGGGGAACTTCAGACATGGCCATAAAGGGAGAGAGGGCAGGGCACTGGAGATCTGAGGCACAGACAGGAGTGGAGGAGAGAGATGTGAGTGAGAGAGAGAGAATAATATGTAGCCATAACACAGCTAAACAAGCAAATGGCGCCTGGATGTCATGGACCAGTTGATGGAACATCACTTCAAAGAAAGTTTCAACACCCTTGTTTTCAAGTGGTTTTAAAAATGAAATAAATATATTCACCTTTTGTGAACCCTCGCTGAAGGCTCTGGACTGGGAACCCTCGCTGAAGGCTCCGGACTGGGAACCCTCGCTGAAGGCTCTGGACTGGGAACCCTCGCTGAAGGCTCTGGACTGGGAACCCTCGCTGAAGGCTCTGGACTGGGAACCCTCGCTGAAGGCAAAATATTGTCCAACATTGCCATGCTTCAATTGATCAATCTGAAACTCTGCACACACTCTGCTGCCATCTATTGGCCAAAATCTAAATTATTATGGTCTTTCTCTTGCATTTCAAAGATGATGAAAAAAATAAGAAAATACTTTTTTTTCTTTGTATTTTCTTTTACCAGATCAAATGTTTTATATTCTCCTACATTAATTTCACATTTCCACAAACTTCAAAGTGTTTCCTTTCAAATGGTACCAAGAATATGCCCTTAATATGTCCTTACTTCAGGTCTTGAGCTACAAGCAGTTAGATTTGGGTTTGTCCTTTTAGGAGAAAATGGAAAATAACTATATTTGTAATATTAGACTTGACCAATCATGACTAGGGTACTAAGTCGGCCATTAGGCTTTTGGACTGGTGTTAGAATGAGCACCACACCACCCGTACTGACTGGTGTTAGACACAACACCACACCACCCTTACTGACTGGTGTCAGACACACCACCACACCACCCTTACTGACTGGTGTCAGACACACCACCACACCACCCTTACTGACTGGTGTCAGACACACCACCACACCACCCTTACTGACTGGTGTTAGACACCACACCACCCTTACTGACTGGTGTTAGAATGAGCACCACACCACCCTTACTGACTGGTGTCAGACACACCACCACACCACCCTTACTGACTGGTGTTAGACACAGCACCACACCACCCTTACTGACTGGTGTTAGAATGAGCACCACACCACCCATACTGACTGGTGTCAGACACACCACCACACCACCCATACTGACTGGTGTCAGACACACCACCACACCACCCTTACTGACTGGTGTCAGACACACCACCACACCACCCTTACTGACTGGTGTCAGACACAGCACCACACCACCCAAACTGACTGGTGTTAGATACACCACCACACCACCCTTACTGACTGGTGTTAGACACACCACCACACCACCACACCACCCTTACTGACTGGTGTTAGAATGAGCACCACACCACCCTTACTGACTGGTGTTAGACACACCACCACACCACCACACCACCCTTACTGACTGGTGTTAGAATGAGCACCACACCACCCATACTGACTGGTGTCAGACACACCACCACACCACCCTTACTGACTGGTGTTAGACACACCACCACACCACCCTTACTGACTGGTGTTAGATACACCACCACACCACCCTTACTGACTGGTGTTAGAATGAGCACCACACCACCCTTACTGACTGGTGTCAGACACACCACCACACCACCCTTACTGACTGGTGTTAGACACAGCACCACACCACCCTTACTGACTGGTGTTAGATACACCACCACACCACCCTTACTGACTGGTGTTAGAATGAGCACCACACCACCCTTACTGACTGGTGTTAGACACAGCACCACACCACCCTTACTGACTGGTGTCAGACACACCACCACACCACCCTTACTGACTGGTGTTAGACACCACACCACCCTTACTGACTGGTGTTAGAATGAGCACCACACCACCCTTACTGACTGGTGTCAGACACACCACCACACCACCCTTACTGACTGGTGTTAGACACAGCACCACACCACCCTTACTGACTGGTGTTAGAATGAGCACCACACCACCCATACTGACTGGTGTCAGACACACCACCACACCACCCATACTGACTGGTGTCAGACACACCACCACACCACCCTTACTGACTGGTGTCAGACACACCACCACACCACCCTTACTGACTGGTGTCAGACACAGCACCACACCACCCAAACTGACTGGTGTTAGATACACCACCACACCACCCTTACTGACTGGTGTTAGACACACCACCACACCACCACACCACCCTTACTGACTGGTGTTAGAATGAGCACCACACCACCCTTACTGACTGGTGTTAGACACACCACCACACCACCACACCACCCTTACTGACTGGTGTTAGAATGAGCACCACACCACCCATACTGACTGGTGTCAGACACACCACCACACCACCCTTACTGACTGGTGTCAGACACACCACCACACCACCCTGACTGACTGGTGTTAGATACACCACCACACCACCCTTACTGACTGGTGTTAGAATGAGCACCACACCACCCTTACTGACTGGTGTCAGACACACCACCACACCACCCTGACTGACTGGTGTTAGATACACCACCACACCACCCTTACTGACTGGTGTTAGAATGAGCACCACACCACCCTTACTGACTGGTGTCAGACACACCACCACACCACCCTGACTGACTGGTGTTAGATACACCACCACACCACCCTTACTGACTGGTGTCAGACACACCACCACACCACCCTTACTGACTGGTGTTAGACACAGCATCACACCACCCTTACTGACTGGTGTTAGATACACCACCACACCACCCTTACTGACTGGTGTTAGACACAGCACCACACCACCCTTACTGACTGGTGTCAGACACACCACCACACCACCCTTACTGACTGGTGTTAGACACAGCACCACACCACCCTTACTGACTGGTGTCAGATACAGCACCACACCACCCTTACTAACTGGTGTTAGACACAGCACCACACCACCCTTACTGACTGGTGTCATACACACCACCACACCACCCTTACTGACTGGTGTTAGACACAGCACCACACCACCCTTACTGACTGGTGTCAGACACAGCACCACACCACCCTTACTGACTGGTGTTAGACACAGCACCACACCACCCTTACTGACTGGTGTTAGATACAGCACCACACCACCCTTACTGACTGGTGTCAGATACAGCACCACACCACCCTTACTAACTGGTGTTAGACACAGCACCACACCACCCTTACTGACTGGTGTTAGACACAGCACCACACCACCCTTACTGACTGGTGTTAGACACACCACCACACCACCCTTACTGACTGGTGTTAGACACACCACCACACCACCCTTACTGACTGGTGTTAGATACACCACCACACCACCCTTACTGACTGGTGTTAGATACACCACCACACCACCCTTACTGACTGGTGTCAGACACACCACCACACCACCCTTACTGACTGGTGTCAGACACACCACCACACTACCCTTACTGACTGGTGTTAGAATGAGCACCACACCACCCTTACTGACTGGTGTTAGAATGAGCACCACACCACCACACCACCCTTACTGACTGGTGTCAGACACACCACCACACCACCCTTACTGACTGGTGTTAGAATGAGCACCACACCACCCTTACTGACTGGTGTCAGATACATCACCACACCACCCTTACTGACTGGTGTTAGAATGAGCACCACACCACCCTTACTGACTGGTCTCAGACACAGCACCACACCACCCTTACTGACTGGTGTTAGAATGAGCACCACACCACCCTTACTGACTGGTGTTAGACACAGCACCACACCACCCATACTGACTGGTGTTAGACACAGCACCACACCACCCTTATTGACTGGTGTCAGATACACCACCACACCACCCATACTGACTGGTGTTAGACACAGCACCAAACCACCCGTACTGACTGGTGTTAGACACAGCACCACACCACCCTTACTGACTGGTGTCAGACAAAGCACCACACCACCCTTACTGACTGGTGTTAGATACAGCACCACACCACCCTTACTGACTGGTGTTAGACACAGCACCACACCACCCTTACTGACTGGTGTTAGACACACCACCACACCACCCTTACTGACTGGTGTTAGAATGAGCACCTACACCACCCTTACTGACTGGTGTTAGACACACCACCACACAACCCTTACTGACTGGTGTTAGATACACCACAACACCACCCTTACTGACTGGTGTCAGACACACCACCACACCACCCTTACTGACTGGTGTTAGATACACCACCACACCACCCTTACTGACTGGTGTCAGACACACCACCACACCACCCTTACTGATTGGTGTCAGACACACCACCACACTACCCTTACTGACTGGTGTTAGAATGAGCACCACACCAGCCTTACTGACTGGTGTTAGAATGAGCACCACACCACCACACCACCCTTACTGACTGGTGTTAGAATGAGCACCACACCACCACACCACCCTTACTGACTGGTGTCAGACACACCACCACACCACCCTTACTGACTGGTGTTAGAATGAGCACCACACCACCACACCACCCTTACTGACTGGTGTTAGAAACAGCACCACACCACCCATACTGACTGGTGTCAGACACACCACCACACCACCCTTACTGACTATTGTCAGACACACCACCACACCACCCTTACTGACTGGTGTTAGACACAGCACCACAACCCTTGCTGACTGGTGTTAGATACACCACCACACCACCCTTGCTGACTGGTGTTAGATACACCACCACACCACCCTTACTGACTGGTGTTAGACACACCACCACACCACCCTTACTGACTGGTGTTAGATACACCACCACACCACCCTTACTGACTGGTGTTAGATACACCAACACACCACCCTTACTGACTGGTGTTAGACACAGCACCACACCACCCTTACTGACTGGTGTACTACTGTGGGGGGGGGGGGGGGGTATGGTATAGTACTACTGTGTTGAGTAGTGAGTGTATGGTATAGTACTACTGTGTTGACTAGTGAGTGTATGGTATAGTACTACTGTGTTGAGTAGTGAGTGTATGGTATAGTACTACTGTGTTGACTAGTGAGTGTATGGTATAGTACTACTGTGTTGACTAGTGAGTGTATGGTATAGTACTACTGTGTTGACTAGTGAGTGTATGGTATAGTACTACTGTGTTGAGTAGTGAGTGTATGGTATAGTACTACTGTGTTGAGTAGTGAGTGTATGGTATAGTACTACTGTGGGGAGTGTATGGTATAGTACTACTGTGTTGACTAGTGAGTGTATGGTATAGTACTACTGTGTTGAGTAGTGAGTGTATGGTATAGCACTACTGTGGGGAGTGTATGGTATAGTACTACTGTGTTGAGTAGTGAGTGTATGGTATAGTACTACTGTGTTGAGTAGTGAGTGTATGGTATAGTACTACTGTGTTGACTAGTGAGTGTATGGTATAGTACTACTGTGTTGACTAGTGAGTGTATGGTATAGTACTACTGTGTTGAGTAGTGAGTGTATGGTATAGTACTACTGTGGGGAGTAGTGAGTGTATGGTATAGTACTACTGTGTTGAGTAGTGAGTGTATGGTATAGTACTACTGTGTTTAGTAGTGAGTGTATGGTATAGTACTACTGTGTTGAGTAGTGAGTGTATGGTATAGTACTACTGTGTTGAGTAGTGAGTGTATGGTATAGTACTACTGTGTTGAGTAGTGAGTGTATGGTATAGTACTACTGTGTTGAGTAATGAGTGTATGGTATAGTACTACTGTGTTGAGTAGTGAGTGTATGGTATAGTACTACTGTGTTGGGTAGTGAGTGTATGGTATAATACTACTATAGGGAGTGTATGGTATAGTACTACTGTGTTGAGTAGTGAGTGTATGGTATAGTACTACTATAGGGAGTGTATGGTATAGTACTACTGTGTTGAGTAGTGAGTGTATGGTATAGTACTACTGTGGGGAGTGTATGGTATAATACTACTGTGTTGAGTAGTGAGTGTATGGTATAGTACTACTGTGTTGAGTAGTGAGTGTATGGTATAGTACTACTGTGGGGAGTAGTGAGTGTATGGTATAGTACTACTGTGGGGAGTGTATCGTATAGTACTAATGTGTTGAGTAGTGAGTGTATGGTATAGTACTACTGTGGGGAGTGTATGGTATAATACTACTGTGTTGAGTAGTGAGTGTATGGTATAGTACTACTGTGTTGAGTGTTGAGTGTATGGTATAGTACTACTGCGGAGAGTGTATTGTATAGTACTACTGTGTTGAGTAGTGAGTGTATGGTATAGTACTACTGTGGAGAGTGTATGGTATAGTACTACTGTGTTGAGTAGAGAGTGTATGGTATAGTACTACTGTGTTGAGTAGTGAGTGTATGGTATAGTACTACTGTGGAGAGTGTATGGTATAGTACTACTGTGTTGAGTAGTGAGTGTATGGTATAGTACTACTGTGTTGAGTAGAGAGTGTATGGTATAGTACTACTGTGTTGAGTAGTGAGTGTATGGTATAGTACTACTGTGTTGAGTAGTGAGTGTATGGTATAGTACTACTGTGTTGAGTAGAGAGTGTATGGTATAGTACTACTGTGTTGAGTAGTGAGTGTATGGTATAGTACTACTGTGTTGAGTAGTGAGTGTATGGTATAGTACAACTGTGGGGAGTGTATTGTATTGTATTACTGTGTTGAGTAGTGAGAAAATGGTATCGTACTACTGTGGGGAGTGTATTGTATTGTATTACTGTGTTGAGTAGTGAGTGTATGGTATAGTACTACTGTGTTGAGTAGTGAGTGTATGGTATAGTACTACTGTGTTGAGTAGTGAGTGTATGGTATAGTACTACTGTGTTGAGTAGTGAGTGTATGGTATAGTACTACTGTGGGGAGTGTATGGTATAGTACTACTGTGTTGAGTAGTGAGTGTATGGTATAGTACTACTGTGTTGAGTAGTGAGTGTATGGTATAGTACTACTGTGGGGAGTAGTGAGTGTATGGTATAGTACTACTGTGTTGAGTAGTGAGTGTATGGTATAGTACTACTGTTTTGAGTAGTGAGTGTATGGTATAGTACTACTGTTTTGAGTAGTGAGTGTATGGTATAGTACTACTGTGTTGAGTAGTGAGTGTATGGTATAGCACTACTGTGGGGAGTGTATGGTATAGTACTTCTGTGTTGAGTAGTGAGTGTATGGTATAGTACTACTGTGGGGAGTAGTGAGTGTATGGTATAGTACTACTGTGGGGAGTGTATGGTATAGTACTACTGTGGGGAGTGTATGGTATAGTACTACTGTGTTGAGTAGTGAGTGTATGGTATAGTACTACTGTGTTGAGTAGTGAGTGTTTGGTATAGTACTACTGTGGGGAGTGTATGGTATAGTACTACTGTGTTGAGTAGTGAGTGTATGGTATAGTACTACTGTGTTGAGTAGTGAGTGTATGGTATAGTACTACTGTGTTGACTAGTGAGTGTATGGTATAGTACTACTGTGTTGACTAGTGAGTGTATGGTATAGTACTACTGTGTTGAGTAGTGAGTGTATGGTATAGTACTACTGTGGGGAGTAGTGAGTGTATGGTATAGTACTACTGTGTTGAGTAGTGAGTGTATGGTATAGTACTACTGTGTTGAGTGTTGAGTGTATGGTATAGTACTACTGCGGAGAGTGTATTGTATAGTACTACTGTGTTGAGTAGTGAGTGTATGGTATAGTACTACTGTGGAGAGTGTATGGTATAGTACTACTGTGTTGAGTAGAGAGTGTATGGTATAGTACTACTGTGTTGAGTAGTGAGTGTATGGTATAGTACTACTGTGGAGAGTGTATGGTATAGTACTACTGTGTTGAGTAGTGAGTGTATGGTATAGTACTACTGTGTTGAGTAGAGAGTGTATGGTATAGTACTACTGTGTTGAGTAGTGAGTGTATGGTATAGTACTACTGTGTTGAGTAGTGAGTGTATGGTATAGTACTACTGTGTTGAGTAGAGAGTGTATGGTATAGTACTACTGTGTTGAGTAGTGAGTGTATGGTATAGTACTACTGTGTTGAGTAGTGAGTGTATGGTATAGTACAACTGTGGGGAGTGTATTGTATTGTATTACTGTGTTGAGTAGTGAGAAAATGGTATCGTACTACTGTGGGGAGTGTATTGTATTGTATTACTGTGTTGATTAGTGAGTGTATGGTATAGTACTACTTTGTTGAGTAGTGAGTGTATGGTATAGTACTACTGTGTTGAGTAGTGAGTGTATGGTATAGTACTACTGTGTTGAGTAGTGAGTGTATGGTATAGTACTACTGTGGGGAGTGTATGGTATAGTACTACTGTGTTGAGTAGTGAGTGTATGGTATAGTACTACTGTGTTGAGTAGTGAGTGTATGGTATAGTACTACTGTGGGGAGTAGTGAGTGTATGGTATAGTACTACTGTGTTGAGTAGTGAGTGTATGGTATAGTACTACTGTTTTGAGTAGTGAGTGTATGGTATAGTACTACTGTTTTGAGTAGTGAGTGTATGGTATAGTACTACTGTGTTGAGTAGTGAGTGTATGGTATAGCACTACTGTGGGGAGTGTATGGTATAGTACTTCTGTGTTGAGTAGTGAGTGTATGGTATAGTACTACTGTGGGGAGTAGTGAGTGTATGGTATAGTACTACTGTGGGGAGTGTATGGTATAGTACTACTGTGGGGAGTGTATGGTATAGTACTACTGTGTTGAGTAGTGAGTGTATGGTATAGTACTACTGTGTTGAGTAGTGAGTGTTTGGTATAGTACTACTGTGGGGAGTGTATGGTATAGTACTACTGTGTTGAGTAGTGAGTGTATGGTATAGTACTACTGTGTTGAGTAGTGAGTGTATGGTATAGTACTACTGTGTTGACTAGTGAGTGTATGGTATAGTACTACTGTGTTGACTAGTGAGTGTATGGTATAGTACTACTGTGTTGAGTAGTGAGTGTATGGTATAGTACTACTGTGGGGAGTAGTGAGTGTATGGTATAGTACTACTGTGTTGAGTAGTGAGTGTATCGTATAGTACTACTGTGTTTAGTAGTGAGTGTATGGTATAGTACTACTGTGTTGAGTAGTGAGTGTATGGTATAGTACTACTGTGTTGAGTAGTGAGTGTATGGTATAGTACTACTGTGTTGAGTAGTGAGTGTATGGTATAGTACTACTGTGTTGAGTAATGAGTGTATGGTATAGTACTACTGTGTTGAGTAGTGAGTGTATGGTATAGTACTACTGTGTTGAGTAATGAGTGTATGGTATAGTACTACTGTGTTGAGTAGTGAGTGTATGGTATAGTACTACTGTGTTGGGTAGTGAGTGTATGGTATAATACTACTATAGGGAGTGTATGGTATAGTACTACTGTGTTGAGTAGTGAGTGTATGGTATAGTACTACTATAGGGAGTGTATGGTATAGTACTACTGTGTTGAGTAGTGAGTGTATGGTATAGTACTACTGTGGGGAGTGTATGGTATAATACTACTGTGTTGAGTAGTGAGTGTATGGTATAGTACTACTGTGTTGAGTAGTGAGTGTATGGTATAGTACTACTGTGGGGAGTAGTGAGTGTATGGTATAGTACTACTGTGGGGAGTGTATCGTATAGTACTAATGTGTTGAGTAGTGAGTGTATGGTATAGTACTACTGTGGGGAGTGTATGGTATAATACTACTGTGTTGAGTAGTGAGTGTATGGTATAGTACTACTGTGTTGAGTGTTGAGTGTATGGTATAGTACTACTGCGGAGAGTGTATTGTATAGTACTACTGTGTTGAGTAGTGAGTGTATGGTATAGTACTACTGTGGAGAGTGTATGGTATAGTACTACTGTGTTGAGTAGAGAGTGTATGGTATAGTACTACTGTGTTGAGTAGTGAGTGTATGGTATAGTACTACTGTGGAGAGTGTATGGTATAGTACTACTGTGTTGAGTAGTGAGTGTATGGTATAGTACTACTGTGTTGAGTAGAGAGTGTATGGTATAGTACTACTGTGTTGAGTAGTGAGTGTATGGTATAGTACTACTGTGTTGAGTAGTGAGTGTATGGTATAGTACTACTGTGTTGAGTAGAGAGTGTATGGTATAGTACTACTGTGTTGAGTAGTGAGTGTATGGTATAGTACTACTGTGTTGAGTAGTGAGTGTATGGTATAGTACAACTGTGGATAGTGTATTGTATTGTATTACTGTGTTGAGTAGTGAGAAAATGGTATCGTACTACTGTGGGGAGTGTATTGTATTGTATTACTGTGTTGAGTAGTGAGTGTATGGTATAGTACTACTGTGTTGAGTAGTGAGTGTATGGTATAGTACTACTGTGTTGAGTAGTGAGTGTATGGTATAGTACTACTGTGGGGAGTGTATGGTATAGTACTACTGTGTTGAGTAGTGAGTGTATGGTATAGTACTACTGTGTTGAGTAGTGAGTGTATGGTATAGTACTACTGTGTTGAGTAGTGAGTGTATGGTATAGTACTACTGTGGGGAGTAGTGAGTGTATGGTATAGTACTACTGTGTTGAGTAGTGAGTGTATGGTATAGTACTACTGTTTTGAGTAGTGAGTGTATGGTATAGTACTACTGTTTTGAGTAGTGAGTGTATGGTATAGTACTACTGTGTTGAGTAGTGAGTGTATGGTATAGCACTACTGTGGGGAGTGTATGGTATAGTACTTCTGTGTTGAGTAGTGAGTGAATGGTATAGTACTACTGTGTTGAGTAGTGAGTGTATGGTATAGTACTACTGTGGGGAGTAGTGAGTGTATGGTATAGTACTACTGTGGGGAGTGTATGGTATAGTACTACTGTGGGGAGTGTATGGTATAGTACTACTGTGTTGAGTAGTGAGTGTATGGTATAGTACTACTGTGTTGAGTAGTGAGTGTTTGGTATAGTACTACTGTGGGGAGTGTATGGTATAGTACTACTGTGTTGAGTAGTGAGTGTATGGTATAGTACTACTGTGTTGAGTAATGAGTGTATGGTATAGTACTACTGTGTTGAGTAGTGAGTGTATGGTATAGTACTACTGTGTTGGGTAGTGAGTGTATGGTATAATACTACTATAGGGAGTGTATGGTATAGTACTACTGTGTTGAGTAGTGAGTGTATGGTATAGTACTACTATAGGGAGTGTATGGTATAGTACTACTGTGTTGAGTAGTGAGTGTATGGTATAGTACTACTGTGGGGAGTGTATGGTATAATACTACTGTGTTGAGTAGTGAGTGTATGGTATAGTACTACTGTGTTGAGTAGTGAGTGTATGGTATAGTACTACTGTGGGGAGTAGTGAGTGTATGGTATAGTACTACTGTGGGGAGTGTATCGTATAGTACTAATGTGTTGAGTAGTGAGTGTATGGTATAGTACTACTGTGGGGAGTGTATGGTATAATACTACTGTGTTGAGTAGTGAGTGTATGGTATAGTACTACTGTGTTGAGTGTTGAGTGTATGGTATAGTACTACTGCGGAGAGTGTATTGTATAGTACTACTGTGTTGAGTAGTGAGTGTATGGTATAGTACTACTGTGGAGAGTGTATGGTATAGTACTACTGTGTTGAGTAGAGAGTGTATGGTATAGTACTACTGTGTTGAGTAGTGAGTGTATGGTATAGTACTACTGTGGAGAGTGTATGGTATAGTACTACTGTGTTGAGTAGTGAGTGTATGGTATAGTACTACTGTGTTGAGTAGAGAGTGTATGGTATAGTACTACTGTGTTGAGTAGTGAGTGTATGGTATAGTACTACTGTGTTGAGTAGTGAGTGTATGGTATAGTACTACTGTGTTGAGTAGAGAGTGTATGGTATAGTACTACTGTGTTGAGTAGTGAGTGTATGGTATAGTACTACTGTGTTGAGTAGTGAGTGTATGGTATAGTACAACTGTGGATAGTGTATTGTATTGTATTACTGTGTTGAGTAGTGAGAAAATGGTATCGTACTACTGTGGGGAGTGTATTGTATTGTATTACTGTGTTGAGTAGTGAGTGTATGGTATAGTACTACTGTGTTGAGTAGTGAGTGTATGGTATAGTACTACTGTGTTGAGTAGTGAGTGTATGGTATAGTACTACTGTGGGGAGTGTATGGTATAGTACTACTGTGTTGAGTAGTGAGTGTATGGTATAGTACTACTGTGTTGAGTAGTGAGTGTATGGTATAGTACTACTGTGTTGAGTAGTGAGTGTATGGTATAGTACTACTGTGGGGAGTAGTGAGTGTATGGTATAGTACTACTGTGTTGAGTAGTGAGTGTATGGTATAGTACTACTGTTTTGAGTAGTGAGTGTATGGTATAGTACTACTGTTTTGAGTAGTGAGTGTATGGTATAGTACTACTGTGTTGAGTAGTGAGTGTATGGTATAGCACTACTGTGGGGAGTGTATGGTATAGTACTTCTGTGTTGAGTAGTGAGTGAATGGTATAGTACTACTGTGTTGAGTAGTGAGTGTATGGTATAGTACTACTGTGGGGAGTAGTGAGTGTATGGTATAGTACTACTGTGGGGAGTGTATGGTATAGTACTACTGTGGGGAGTGTATGGTATAGTACTACTGTGTTGAGTAGTGAGTGTATGGTATAGTACTACTGTGTTGAGTAGTGAGTGTTTGGTATAGTACTACTGTGGGGAGTGTATGGTATAGTACTACTGTGTTGAGTAGTGAGTGTATGGTATAGTACTACTGTGTTGAGTAGTGAGTGTATGGTATAGTACTACTGTGTTGACTAGTGAGTGTATGGTATAGTACTACTGTGTTGACTAGTGAGTGTATGGTATAGTACTACTGTGTTGAGTAGTGAGTGTATGATATAGTACTACTGTGGGGAGTAATGAGTGTATGGTATAGTACTACTGTGTTGAGTAGTGAGTGTATCGTATTGTACTACTGTGTTTAGTAGTGAGTGTATGGTATAGTACTACTGTGTTGAGTAGTGAGTGTATGGTATAGTACTACTGTGTTGAGTAGTGAGTGTATGGTATAGTACTACTGTGTTGAGTAGTGAGTGTATGGTATAGTACTACTGTGTTGAGTAATGAGTGTATGGTATAGTACTACTGTGTTGAGTAGTGAGTGTATGGTATAGTACTACTGTGTTGAGTGGTGAGTGTATGGTATAATACTACTATAGGGAGTGTATGGTATAGTACTACTGTGTTGAGTAGTGAGTGTATGGTATAGTACTACTATAGGGAGTGTATGGTATAGTACTACTGTGTTGAGTAGTGAGTGTATGGTATAGTACTACTGTGGGGAGTGTATGGTATAATACTACTGTGTTGAGCAGTGAGTGTATGGTATAGTACTACTGTGTTGAGTAGTGAGTGTATGGTATAGTACTACTGTGGGGAGTAGTGAGTGTATGGTATAGTACTACTGTGGGGAGTGTATCGTATAGTACTAATGTGTTGAGTAGTGCGTGTATGGTATAGTACTACTGTGGGGAGTGTATGGTATAATACTACTGTGTTGAGTAGTGAGTGTATGGTATAGTACTACTGTGTTGAGTAGTGAGTGTATGGTATAGTACTACTGTGGGGAGTAGTGTGTGTATGGTGTAGTACTACTGTGTTGAGTAGTGAGTGTATGGTATAGTACTACTGTGTTGAGTGTATGGTATAGTACTACTGCGGAGAGTGTATTGTATAGTAATACTGTGTTGAGTAGTGAGTGTATGGTATAGTACTACTGTGGAGAGTGTATGGTATAGTACTACTGTGTTGAGTAGAGAGTGTATGGTATAGTACTACTGTGTTGAGTAGTGAGTGTATGGTATAGTACTACTGTGGAGAGTGTATGGTATAGTACTACTGTGTTGAGTAGTGAGTGTATGGTATAGTACTACTGTGTTGAGTAGAGAGTATATGGTATAGTACTACTGTGTTGAGTAGTGAGTGTATGGTATAGTACTACTGTGTTGAGTAGTGAGTGTATGGTGTAGTACTACTGTGTTGAGTAGTGAGTGTATGGTATAGTACTACTGTGTTGAGTAGTGAGTGTATGGTATAGTACTACTTTGGGGAGTGTATTGTATTGTATTACTGTGTTGAGTTGTGAGTGTATGATATAGTACTACTATGGGGAGTGTGTGGTATAGTACTACTGTGTTGAGTAGTGAGTGTATGGTATAGTACTACTATGGGGAGTGTATGGTATAGTACTACTGTGTTGAGCAGTGAGTGTATGGTATAGTACTATTGTGTTGAGTAGTGAGTGTATGGTATAGTACTACTGTGGGGAGTGTATTGTATTGTATTACTGTGTTGAGTAGTGAGTGTATGGTATCGTACTACTGTGGGGAGTGTATTGTATTGTATTACTGTGTTGAGTAGTGAGTGTATGGTATAGTACTACTGTGTTGAGTAGTGAGTGTATGGTATAGTACTACTGTGTTGAGTAGTGAGTGTATGGTATAGTACTACTGTGTTGAGTAGTGAGTGTATGGTATAGTACTACTGTGTTTAGTAGTGAGTGTATGGTATAGTACTACTGTGTTGAGTAGTGAGTGTATGGTATAGTACTACTGTGTTGAGTAGTGAGTGTATGGTATAGTACTACTGTGTTGAGTAGTGAGTGTATGGTATAGTACTACTGTGTTGAGTAATGAGTGTATGGTATAGTACTACTGTGTTGAGTAGTGAGTGTATGGTATAGTACTACTGTGTTGAGTAGTGAGTGTATGGTATAATACTACTATAGGGAGTGTATGTTATAGTACTACTGTGTTGAGTAGTGAGTGTATGGTATAGTACTACTATAGGGAGTGTATGGTATAGTACTACTGTGTTGAGTAGTGAGTGTATGGTATAGTACTACTGTGGGGAGTGTATGGTATAATACTACTGTGTTGAGTAGTGAGTGTATGGTATAGTACTACTGTGTTGAGTAGTGAGTGTATGGTATAGTACTACTGTGGGGAGTAGTGAGTGTATGGTATAGTACTACTGTGGGGAGTGTATCATATAGTACTAATGTGTTGAGTAGTGAGTGTATGGTATAGTACTACTGTGGGGAGTGTATGGTATAATACTACTGTGTTGAGTAGTGAGTGTATGGTATAGTACTACTGTGTTGAGTAGTGAGTGTATGGTATAGTACTACTGTGGGGAGTAGTGTGTGTATGGTGTAGTACTACTGTGTTGAGTAGTGAGTGTATGGTATAGTACTACTGTGTTGAGTGTATGGTATAGTACTACTGCGGAGAGTGTATTGTATAGTACTACTGTGTTGAGTAGTGAGTGTATGGTATAGTACTACTGTGGAGAGTGTATGGTATAGTACTACTGTGTTGAGTAGAGAGTGTATGGTATAGTACTACTGTGTTGAGTAGTGAGTGTATGGTATAGTACTACTGTGGAGAGTGTATGGTATAGTACTACTGTGTTGAGTAGTGAGTGTATGGTATAGTACTACTGTGTTGAGTAGAGAGTGTATGGTATAGTACTACTGTGTTGAGTAGTGAGTGTATGGTATAGTACTACTGTGTTGAGTAGTGAGTGTATGGTATAGTACTACTGTGTTGAGTAGTGAGTGTATGGTATAGTACTACTGTGTTGAGTAGTGAGTGTATGGTATAGTACTACTGTGTTGAGTAGTGAGTGTATGGTATAGTACTACTGTGGGGAGTGTATGGTATAGTACTACTGTGTTGAGTAGTGAGTGTATGGTATAGTACTACTGTGTTGAGTAGTGAGTGTATGGTATAGTACTACTGTGTTGAGTAGTGAGTGTATGGTATAGTACTACTGTGTTGAGTAGTGAGTGTATGGTATAGTACTACTGTGGGGAGTAGTGAGTGTATGGTATAGTACTACTGTTGGGAGTGTATGGTATAGTACTACTGTGTTGAGTAGTGAGTGTATGGTATAGTACTACTGTGGGGAGTAGTGCGTGTATGGTATAGTACTACTGTGTTGAGTAGTGAGTGTATGGTATAGTACTACTGTGTTGACTAGTGAGTGTATGGTATAGTACTACTGTGTTGAGTAGTGAGTGTATGGTATAGTACTACTGTGTTGAATAGTGAGTGTTTGGTATAGTACTACTGTGGGGATTGTATGGTATAGTACTACTGTGTTGAGTAGTGAGTGTATGGTATAGTACTACTGTGTTGAGTATTGAGTGTATGGTATAGTACTACTGTGTTGACTAGTGAGTGTATGGTATAGTACTACTATGGGGAGTGTATGGTATAGAACTACTGTGTTGAGCAGTGAGTGTATGGTATAGTACTACTGTGTTGAGTAGTGAGTGTATGGTATAGTACTACTGTGTTGAGTAGTGAGTGTATGGTATAGTACTACTGTGTTGAGTAGTGAGTGTATTGTATTACTGTGTTGAGTAGTGAGTGTATGGTATAATACTACTGTGGGGAGTGTATTGTATTGTATTACTGTGTTGAGTAGTGAGTGTATGGTATCGTACTACTGTGGGGAGTGTATTGTATTGTATTCCTGTGTTGAGTAGTGAGTGTATGGTATAGTACTACTGTGTTGAGTAGTGAGTGTATGGTATAGTACTACTGTGTTGAGTAGTGAGTGTATGGTATAGTACTACTGTGGGGAGTGTATTGTATTGTATTACTGTGTTGAGTAGTGAGTGTATGGTATAGTACTACTGTGTTGAGTAGTGAGTGTATGGTATAGTATTACTGTGTTGAGTAGTGAGTGTATGGTATAGTACTACTGTGGGGAGTGTTTGGTATAGTACTACTGTGTTGAGTAGTGAGTGTATGGTATAGTACTACTGTGTTGAGTAGTGAGTGTATGGTATAGTACTACTGTGTTGAGTAGTGAGTGTATGGTATAGTACTACTGTGGGGAGTAGTGAGTGTATGGTATAGTATACTGTGTTGAGTAGTGAGTGTATGGTATAGTACTACTGTTTTGAGTAGTGAGTGTATGGTATAGTACTACTGTTTTGAGTAGTGAGTGTATGGTATAGTACTACTGTGTTGAGTAGTGAGTGTATGGTATAGCACTACTGTGGGGAGTGTATGGTATAGTACTACTGTGTTGAGTAGTGAGTGAATGGTATAGTACTACTGTGTTGAGTAGTGAGTGTATGGTATAGTACTACTGTGGGGAGTAGTGAGTGTATGGTATAGTACTACTGTTGGGAGTGTATGGTATAGTACTACTGTGTTGAGTAGTGAGTGTATGGTATAGTACTACTGTGGGGAGTAGTGCGTGTATGGTATAGTACTACTGTGTTGAGTAGTGAGTGTATGGTATAGTACTACTGTGTTGACTAGTGAGTGTATGGTATAGTACTACTGTGTTGAGTAGTGAGTGTATGGTATAGTACTACTGTGTTGAGTAGTGAGTGTTTGGTATAGTACTACTGTGGGGATTGTATGGTATAGTACTACTGTGTTGAGTAGTGAGTGTATGGTATAGTACTACTGTGTTGACTAGTGAGTGTATGGTATAGTACTACTGTGTTGAGTATTGAGTGTATGGTATAGTACTACTGTGTTGACTAGTGAGTGTATGGTATAGTACTACTGTGTTGAGTAGTGAGTGTATGTTATAGTACTACTGTGGGGAGTGTATGGTATAGTACTACTGTGGGGAGTGTATGGTATAGTATTACTGTGTTGAGTAGTGAGTATATGGTATTGTACTACTGTGTTGACTAGTGAGTGTATGGTATAGTACTACTGTGGGGAGTGTATGATATAGTACTACTGTGTTGAGTAGTGAGTATATGGTATTGTACTACTGTG
The DNA here is from genome assembly GCF_029448725.1 of Salvelinus fontinalis. Classification (NCBI taxonomy): domain Eukaryota; kingdom Metazoa; phylum Chordata; class Actinopteri; order Salmoniformes; family Salmonidae; genus Salvelinus; species Salvelinus fontinalis. The sequence goes on along the minus strand of NW_026600210.1, from coordinate 1,247,238 downwards.
TTGAGTAGTGAGTGTATGGTATAGTACTACTGTGGGGAGTGTATGGTATAGTACTACTATGTTGAGTAGTGAGTATATGGTATCGCACTACTATGGGGAGTGTATGGTATAGTACTACTGTGTTGAGTAGTGAGTGTATGGTATTGTACTACTGTGTTGAGTAGTGAGTGTATGGTATAGTACTACTGTGTTGAGTAGAGAGTGTATGGTATAGTACTACTGTGTTGAGTAGTGAGTGTATGGTATAGTACTACTGTGGAGAGTGTATGGTATAGTACTACTGTGTTGAGTAGTGAGTGTATGGTATAGTACTACTGTGTTGAGTAGAGAGTGTATGGTATAGTACTACTGTGTTGAGTAGTGAGTGTATGGTATAGTACTACTGTGTTGAGTAGTGAGTGTATGGTATAGTACTACTGTGTTGACTAGTGAGTGTATGGTATAGTACTACTGTGTTGAGTAGTGAGTGTATGGTATAGTACTACTGTGGGGAGTGTATGGTATAGTACTACTGTGTTGAGTAGTGAGTGTATGGTATAGTACTACTGTGTTGAGTAGTGAGTGTATGGTATAGTACTACTGTGTTGAGTAGTGAGTGTATGGTATAGTACTACTGTGGGGAGTAGTGAGTGTATGGTATAGTACTACTGTGTTGAGTAGTGAGTGTATGGTATAGTACTACTGTGTTGAGTAGTGAGTGTATGGTATAGTACTACTGTTTTGAGTAGTGAGTGTATGGTATAGTACTACTGTGTTGAGTAGTGAGTGTATGGTATAGCACTACTGTGGGGAGTGTATGGTATAGTACTACTGTGTTGAGTAGTGAGTGAATGGTATAGTACTACTGTGTTGAGTAGTGAGTGTATGGTATAGTACTACTGTGGGGAGTAGTGAGTGTATGGTATAGTACTACTGTGGGGAGTGTATGGTATAGTACTACTGTGGGGAGTGTATGGTATAGTACTACTGTGTTGAGTAGTGAGTGTATGGTATAGCACTACTGTGTTGAGTAGTGAGTGTTTGGTATAGTACTACTGTGGGGAGTGTATGGTTTAGTACTACTGTGTTGAGTAGTGAGTGTATGGTATAGTACTACTGTGTTGACTAGTGAGTGTATGGTATAGTACTACTGTGTTGAGTAGTGAGTGTATGTTATAGTACTACTGTGGGGAGTGTATGGTATAGTACTACTGTGGGGAGTGTATGGTATAGTATTACTGTGTTGAGTAGTGAGTATATGGTATTGTACTACTGTGTTGACTAGTGAGTGTATGGTATAGTACTACTGTGGGGAGTGTATGATATAGTACTACTGTGTTGAGTAGTGAGTATATGGTATTTTACTACTGTGTTGAGTAGTGAGTGTATGGTATAGTACTACTGTGGGGAGTGTATGGTATAGTACTACTATGTTGAGTAGTGAGTATATGGTATCGCACTACTATGGGGAGTGTATGGTATAGTACTACTGTGTTGAGTAGTGAGTGTATGGTATTGTACTACTGTGTTGAGTAGTGAGTGTATGGTATAGTACTACTGTGTTGAGTAGAGAGTGTATGGTATAGTACTACTGTGTTGAGTAGTGAGTGTATGGTATAGTACTACTGTGGAGAGTGTATGGTATAGTACTACTGTGTTGAGTAGTGAGTGTATGGTGTAGTACTGCTGTGTTGAGTAGAGAGTGTATGGTATAGTACTACTGTGTTGAGTAGTGAGTGTATGGTATAGTACTACTGTGTTGAGTAGTGAGTGTATGGTATAGTACCACTGTGTTGAGTAGTGAGTGTATGGTATAGTACTACTGTGTTGAGTAGTGAGTGTATGGTATAGTACTACTTTGGGGAGTGTATTGTATTGTATTACTGTGTTGAGTAGTGAGTGTATGGTATAGTACTACTATGGGGAGTGTATGGTATAGTACTACTGTGTTGAGTAGTGAGTGTATGGTATAGTACTACTATGGGGAGTGTATGGTATAGTACTACTGTGTTGAGCAGTGAGTGTATGGTATAGTACTACTGTGTTGAGTAGTGAGTGTATGGTATAGTACTACTGTGGGGAGTGTATTGTATTGTATTACTGTGTTGAGTAGTGAGTGTATGGTATCGTACTACTGTGGGGAGTGTATTGTATTGTATTACTGTGTTGAGTAGTGAGTGTATGGTATAGTACTACTGTGTTGAGTAGTGAGTGTATGGTATAGTACTACTGTGTTGAGTAGTGAGTGTATGGTATAGTACTACTGTGGGGAGTGTATTGTATTGTATTACTGTGTTGAGTAGTGAGTGTATGGTATAGTACTACTGTGTTGAGTAGTGAGTGTATGGTATAGTACTACTGTGTTGAGTAGTGAGTGTATGGTATAGTACTACTGTGTTGACTAGTGAGTGTATGGTATAGTACTACTGTGGGGAGTAGTGAGTGTATGGTATAGTACTACTGTGTTGAGTAGTGAGTGTATGGTATAGTACTACTGTGTTGAGTAGTGAGTGTATGGTATAGTACTACTGTGGGGAGTAGTGAGTGTATGGTATAGTACTACTGTGTTGAGTAGTGAGTGTATGGTATAGTACTACTGTTTTGAGTAGTGAGTGTATGGTATAGTACTACTGTTTTGAGTAGTGAGTGTATGGTATAGTACTACTGTGTTGAGTAGTGAGTGTATGGTATAGCACTACTGTGGGGAGTGTATGGTATAGTACTACTGTGTTGAGTAGTGAGTGAATGGTATAGTACTACTGTGTTGAGTAGTGAGTGTATGGTATAGTACTACTGTGGGGAGTAGTGAGTGTATGGTATAGTACTACTGTTGGGAGTGTATGGTATAGTACTACTGTGTTGAGTAGTGAGTGTATGGTATAGTACTACTGTGTTGAGTAGTGAGTGTTTGGTATAGTACTACTGTGGGGATTGTATGGTATAGTACTACTGTGTTGAGTAGTAAGTGTATGGTATAGTACTACTGTTTTGAGTAGTGAGTGTATGGTATAGTACTACTGTGTTGAGTAGTGAGTGTATGGTATAGCACTACTGTGGGGAGTGTATGGTATAGTACTACTGTGTTGAGTAGTGAGTGAATGGTATAGTACTACTGTGTTGAGTAGTGAGTGTATGGTATAGTACTACTGTGGGGAGTAGTGAGTGTATGGTATAGTACTACTGTTGGGAGTGTATGGTATAGTACTACTGTGTTGAGTAGTGAGTGTATGGTATAGTACTACTGTGGGGAGTAGTGCGTGTATGGTATAGTACTACTGTGTTGAGTAGTGAGTGTATGGTATAGTACTACTGTGTTGACTAGTGAGTGTATGGTATAGTACTACTGTGTTGAGTAGTGAGTGTATGGTATAGTACTACTGTGTTGAGTAGTGAGTGTTTGGTATAGTACTACTGTGGGGATTGTATGGTATAGTACTACTGTGTTGAGTAGTGAGTGTATGGTATAGTACTACTGTGTTGACTAGTGAGGGTATGGTATAGTACTACTGTGTTGAGTATTGAGTGTATGGTATAGTACTACTGTGTTGACTAGTGAGTGTATGGTATAGTACTACTGTGTTGAGTAGTGAGTGTATGGTATAGTACTACTGTGTTGAGTAGTGAGTGTATGGTATAGTACTACTGTGTTGAGTAGTGAGTGTATGTTATAGTACTACTGTGGGGAGTGTATGGTATAGTACTACTGTGGGGAGTGTATGGTATAGTATTACTGTGTTGAGTAGTGAGTATATGGTATTGTACTACTGTGTTGACTAGTGAGTGTATGGTATAGTACTACTGTGGGGAGTGTATGATATAGTACTACTGTGTTGAGTAGTGAGTATATGGTATTGTACTACTGTGTTGAGTAGTGAGTGTATGGTATAGTACTACTGTGGGGAGTGTATGGTATAGTACTACTATGTTGAGTAGTGAGTATATGGTATCGCACTACTATGGGGAGTGTATGGTATAGTACTACTGTGTTGAGTAGTGAGTGTATGGTATTGTACTACTGTGTTGAGTAGTGAGTGTATGGTATAGTACTACTGTGTTGAGTAGAGAGTGTATGGTATAGTACTAATGTGTTGAGTAGTGAGTGTATGGTATAGTACTACTGTGGAGAGTGTATGGTATAGTACTACTGTGTTGAGTAGTGAGTGTATGGTATAGTACTACTGTGTTGAGTAGAGAGTGTATGGTATAGTACTACTGTGTTGAGTAGTGAGTGTATGGTATAGTACTACTGTGTTGAGTAGTGAGTGTATGGTGTAGTACTACTGTGTTGACTAGTGAGTGTATGGTATAGTACTACTGTGTTGAGTAGTGAGTGTATGGTATAGTACTACTGTGGGGAGTGTATGGTATAGTACTACTGTGTTGAGTAGTGAGTGTATGGTATAGTACTACTGTGTTGAGTAGTGAGTGTATGGTATAGTACTACTGTGTTGAGTAGAGAGTGTATGGTATAGTACTACTGTGTTGAGTAGTGAGTGTATGGTATAGTACTACTGTGTTGAGTAGTGAGTGTATGGTATAGTACTACTGTGTTGAGTAGTGAGTGTATGGTATAGTACTACTGTTTTGAGTAGTGAGTGTATGGTATAGTACTACTGTGTTGAGTAGTGAGTGTATGGTATAGCACTACTGTGGGGAGTGTATTGTATTGTATTACTGTGTTGAGTAGTGAGAAAATGGTATCGTACTACTGTGGGGAGTGTATTGTATTGTATTACTGTGTTGAGTAGTGAGTGTATGGTATAGTACTACTGTGTTGAGTAGTGAGTGTATGGTATAGTACTACTGTGTTGAGTAGTGAGTGTATGGTATAGTACTACTGTGGGGAGTGTATGGTATAGTACTACTGTGTTGAGTAGTGAGTGTATGGTATTGTACTACTGTGTTGAGTAGTGAGTGTATGGTATAGTACTACTGTGTTGAGTAGTGAGTGTATGGTATAGTACTACTGTGGGGAGTAGTGAGTGTATGGTATAGTACTACTGTGTTGAGTAGTGAGTGTATGGTATAGTACTACTGTTTTGAGTAGTGAGTGTATGGTATAGTACTACTGTTTTGAGTAGTGAGTGTATGGTATAGTACTACTGTGTTGAGTAGTGAGTGTATGGTATAGCACTACTGTGGGGAGTGTATGGTATAGTACTTCTGTGTTGAGTAGTGAGTGAATGGTATAGTACTACTGTGTTGAGTAGTGAGTGTATGGTATAGTACTACTGTGGGGAGTAGTGAGTGTATGGTATAGTACTACTGTGGGGAGTGTATGGTATAGTACTACTGTGGGGAGTGTATGGTATAGTACTACTGTGTTGAGTAGTGAGTGTATGGTATAGTACTACTGTGTTGAGTAGTGAGTGTTTGGTATAGTACTACTGTGGGGAGTGTATGGTATAGTACTACTGTGTTGAGTAGTGAGTGTATGGTATAGTACTACTGTGTTGAGTAGTGAGTGTATGGTATAGTACTACTGTGTTGACTAGTGAGTGTATGGTATAGTACTACTGTGTTGACTAGTGAGTGTATGGTATAGTACTACTGTGTTGAGTAGTGAGTGTATGGTATAGTACTACTGTGGGGAGTAGTCAGTGTATGGTATAGTACTACTGTGTTGAGTAGTGAGTGTATCGTATAGTACTACTGTGTTTAGTAGTAAGTGTATGGTATAGTACTACTGTGTTGAGTAGTGAGTGTATGGTATAGTACTACTGTGTTGAGTAGTGAGTGTATGGTATAGTACTACTGTGTTGAGTAGTGAGTGTTTGGTATAGTACTACTGTGGGGAGTGTATGGTATAGTACTACTGTGTTGAGTAGTGAGTGTATGGTATAGTACTACTGTGTTGAGTAGTGAGTGTATGGTATAGTACTACTGTGTTGACTAGTGAGTGTATGGTATAGTACTACTGTGTTGACTAGTGAGTGTATGGTATAGTACTACTGTGTTGAGTAGTGAGTGTATGGTATAGTACTACTGTGGGGAGTAGTGAGTGTATGGTATAGTACTACTGTGTTGAGTAGTGAGTGTATGGTATAGTACTACTGTGTTGAGTAGTGAGTGTATGGTATAGTACTACTGTGTTGAGTAGTGAGTGTATGGTATAGTACTACTGTGTTGAGTAATGAGTGTATGGTATAGTACTACTGTGTTGAGTAGTGAGTGTATGGTATAGTACTACTGTGTTGAGTAGTGAGTGTATGGTATAATACTACTGTGTTGAGTAGTGAGTGTATGGTATAATACTACTATAGGGAGTGTATGGTATAGTACTACTGTGTTGAGTAGTGAGTGTATGGTATAGTACTACTGTGTTGAGTAGTGAGTGTATGGTATAGTACTACTGTGGGGAGTGTATGGTATAATACTACTGTGTTGAGTAGTGAGTGTATGGTATAGTACTACTGTGTTGAGTAGTGAGTGTATGGTATAGTACTACTGTGGGGAGTAGTGAGTGTATGGTATAGTACTACTGTGGGGAGTGTATCGTATAGTACTAATGTGTTGAGTAGTGAGTGTATGGTATAGTACTACTGTGGGGAGTGTATGGTATAATACTACTGTGTTGAGTAGTGAGTGTATGGTATAGTACTACTGTGTTGAGTAGTGAGTGTATGGTATAGTACTACTGTGGGGAGTAGTGTGTGTATGGTGTAGTACTACTGTGTTGAGTAGTGATTGTATGGTATAGTACTACTGTGTTGAGTAGTGAGTGTATGGTATAGTACTACTGCGGAGAGTGTATTGTATAGTACTACTGTGTTGAGTAGTGAGTGTATGGTATAGTACTACTGTGGAGAGTGTATGGTATAGTACTACTGTGTTGAGTAGAGAGTGTATGGTATAGTACTACTGTGTTGAGTAGTGAGTGTATGGTATAGTACTACTGTGGAGAGTGTATGGTATAGTACTACTGTGTTGAGTAGTGAGTGTATGGTATAGTACTACTGTGTTGAGTAGAGAGTGTATGGTATAGCACTACTGTGTTGAGTAGTGAGTGTATGGTATAGTACTACTGTGTTGAGTAGTGAGTGTATGGTATAGTACTACTGTGTTGAGTAGTGAGTGTATGGTATAGTACTACTGTGTTGAGTAGTGAGTGTATGGTATAGTACTACTTTGGGGAGTGTATTGTATTGTATTACTGTGTTGAGTAGTGAGTGTATGGTATAGTACTACTATGGGGAGTGTGTGGTATAGTACTACTGTGTTGAGTAGTGAGTGTATGGTATAGTACTACTATGGGGAGTGTATGGTATAGTACTACTATGTTGAGTAGTGAGTATATGGTATCGCACTACTATGGGGAGTGTATGGTATAGTACTACTGTGTTGAGTAGTGAGTGTATGGTATTGTACTACTGTGTTGAGTAGTGAGTGTATGGTATAGTACTACTGTGTTGAGTAGAGAGTGTATGGTATAGTACTACTGTGTTGAGTAGTGAGTGTATGGTATAGTACTACTGTGGAGAGTGTATGGTATAGTACTACTGTGTTGAGTAGTGAGTGTATGGTGTAGTACTGCTGTGTTGAGTAGAGAGTGTATGGTATAGTACTACTGTGTTGAGTAGTGAGTGTATGGTATAGTACTACTGTGTTGAGTAGTGAGTGTATGGTATAGTACCACTGTGTTGAGTAGTGAGTGTATGGTATAGTACTACTGTGTTGAGTAGTGAGTGTATGGTATAGTACTACTTTGGGGAGTGTATTGTATTGTATTACTGTGTTGAGTAGTGAGTGTATGGTATAGTACTACTATGGGGAGTGTATGGTATAGTACTACTGTGTTGAGTAGTGAGTGTATGGTATAGTACTACTATGGGGAGTGTATGGTATAGTACTACTGTGTTGAGCAGTGAGTGTATGGTATAGTACTACTGTGTTGAGTAGTGAGTGTATGGTATAGTACTACTGTGGGGAGTGTATTGTATTGTATTACTGTGTTGAGTAGTGAGTGTATGGTATCGTACTACTGTGGGGAGTGTATTGTATTGTATTACTGTGTTGAGTAGTGAGTGTATGGTATAGTACTACTGTGTTGAGTAGTGAGTGTATGGTATAGTACTACTGTGTTGAGTAGTGAGTGTATGGTATAGTACTACTGTGGGGAGTGTATTGTATTGTATTACTGTGTTGAGTAGTGAGTGTATGGTATAGTACTACTGTGTTGAGTAGTGAGTGTATGGTATAGTACTACTGTGTTGAGTAGTGAGTGTATGGTATAGTACTACTGTGTTGACTAGTGAGTGTATGGTATAGTACTACTGTGGGGAGTAGTGAGTGTATGGTATAGTACTACTGTGTTGAGTAGTGAGTGTATGGTATAGTACTACTGTGTTGAGTAGTGAGTGTATGGTATAGTACTACTGTGGGGAGTAGTGAGTGTATGGTATAGTACTACTGTGTTGAGTAGTGAGTGTATGGTATAGTACTACTGTTTTGAGTAGTGAGTGTATGGTATAGTACTACTGTTTTGAGTAGTGAGTGTATGGTATAGTACTACTGTGTTGAGTAGTGAGTGTATGGTATAGCACTACTGTGGGGAGTGTATGGTATAGTACTACTGTGTTGAGTAGTGAGTGAATGGTATAGTACTACTGTGTTGAGTAGTGAGTGTATGGTATAGTACTACTGTGGGGAGTAGTGAGTGTATGGTATAGTACTACTGTTGGGAGTGTATGGTATAGTACTACTGTGTTGAGTAGTGAGTGTATGGTATAGTACTACTGTGTTGAGTAGTGAGTGTTTGGTATAGTACTACTGTGGGGATTGTATGGTATAGTACTACTGTGTTGAGTAGTAAGTGTATGGTATAGTACTACTGTTTTGAGTAGTGAGTGTATGGTATAGTACTACTGTGTTGAGTAGTGAGTGTATGGTATAGCACTACTGTGGGGAGTGTATGGTATAGTACTACTGTGTTGAGTAGTGAGTGAATGGTATAGTACTACTGTGTTGAGTAGTGAGTGTATGGTATAGTACTACTGTGGGGAGTAGTGAGTGTATGGTATAGTACTACTGTTGGGAGTGTATGGTATAGTACTACTGTGTTGAGTAGTGAGTGTATGGTATAGTACTACTGTGGGGAGTAGTGCGTGTATGGTATAGTACTACTGTGTTGAGTAGTGAGTGTATGGTATAGTACTACTGTGTTGAGTAGTGAGTGTATGGTATAGTACTACTGTGTTGAGTAGTGAGTGTATGGTATAGTACTACTGTGTTGAGTAGTGAGTGTATGGTATAGTACTACTGTGGGGAGTGTATGGTATAGTACTACTGTGTTGAGTAGTGAGTGTATGGTATTGTACTACTGTGTTGAGTAGTGAGTGTATGGTATAGTACTACTGTGTTGAGTAGTGAGTGTATGGTATAGTACTACTGTGGGGAGTAGTGAGTGTATGGTATAGTACTACTGTGTTGAGTAGTGAGTGTATGGTATAGTACTACTGTTTTGAGTAGTGAGTGTATGGTATAGTACTACTGTTTTGAGTAGTGAGTGTATGGTATAGTACTACTGTGTTGAGTAGTGAGTGTATGGTATAGCACTACTGTGGGGAGTGTATGGTATAGTACTTCTGTGTTGAGTAGTGAGTGAATGGTATAGTACTACTGTGTTGAGTAGTGAGTGTATGGTATAGTACTACTGTGGGGAGTAGTGAGTGTATGGTATAGTACTACTGTGGGGAGTGTATGGTATAGTACTACTGTGGGGAGTGTATGGTATAGTACTACTGTGTTGAGTAGTGAGTGTATGGTATAGTACTACTGTGTTGAGTAGTGAGTGTTTGGTATAGTACTACTGTGGGGAGTGTATGGTATAGTACTACTGTGTTGAGTAGTGAGTGTATGGTATAGTACTACTGTGTTGAGTAGTGAGTGTATGGTATAGTACTACTGTGTTGACTAGTGAGTGTATGGTATAGTACTACTGTGTTGACTAGTGAGTGTATGGTATAGTACTACTGTGTTGAGTAGTGAGTGTATGGTATAGTACTACTGTGGGGAGTAGTCAGTGTATGGTATAGTACTACTGTGTTGAGTAGTGAGTGTATCGTATAGTACTACTGTGTTTAGTAGTAAGTGTATGGTATAGTACTACTGTGTTGAGTAGTGAGTGTATGGTATAGTACTACTGTGTTGAGTAGTGAGTGTATGGTATAGTACTACTGTGTTGAGTAGTGAGTGTTTGGTATAGTACTACTGTGGGGAGTGTATGGTATAGTACTACTGTGTTGAGTAGTGAGTGTATGGTATAGTACTACTGTGTTGAGTAGTGAGTGTATGGTATAGTACTACTGTGTTGACTAGTGAGTGTATGGTATAGTACTACTGTGTTGACTAGTGAGTGTATGGTATAGTACTACTGTGTTGAGTAGTGAGTGTATGGTATAGTACTACTGTGGGGAGTAGTGAGTGTATGGTATAGTACTACTGTGTTGAGTAGTGAGTGTATGGTATAGTACTACTGTGTTGAGTAGTGAGTGTATGGTATAGTACTACTGTGTTGAGTAGTGAGTGTATGGTATAGTACTACTGTGTTGAGTAATGATTGTATGGTATAGTACTACTGTGTTGAGTAGTGAGTGTATGGTATAGTACTACTGTGTTGAGTAGTGAGTGTATGGTATAATACTACTGTGTTGAGTAGTGAGTGTATGGTATAATACTACTATAGGGAGTGTATGGTATAGTACTACTGTGTTGAGTAGTGAGTGTATGGTATAGTACTACTGTGTTGAGTAGTGAGTGTATGGTATAGTACTACTGTGGGGAGTGTATGGTATAATACTACTGTGTTGAGTAGTGAGTGTATGGTATAGTACTACTGTGTTGAGTAGTGAGTGTATGGTATAGTACTACTGTGGGGAGTAGTGAGTGTATGGTATAGTACTACTGTGGGGAGTGTATCGTATAGTACTAATGTGTTGAGTAGTGAGTGTATGGTATAGTACTACTGTGGGGAGTGTATGGTATAATACTACTGTGTTGAGTAGTGAGTGTATGGTATAGTACTACTGTGTTGAGTAGTGAGTGTATGGTATAGTACTACTGTGGGGAGTAGTGTGTGTATGGTGTAGTACTACTGTGTTGAGTAGTGATTGTATGGTATAGTACTACTGTGTTGAGTAGTGAGTGTATGGTATAGTACTACTGCGGAGAGTGTATTGTATAGTACTACTGTGTTGAGTAGTGAGTGTATGGTATAGTACTACTGTGGAGAGTGTATGGTATAGTACTACTGTGTTGAGTAGAGAGTGTATGGTATAGTACTACTGTGTTGAGTAGTGAGTGTATGGTATAGTACTACTGTGGAGAGTGTATGGTATAGTACTACTGTGTTGAGTAGTGAGTGTATGGTATAGTACTACTGTGTTGAGTAGAGAGTGTATGGTATAGCACTACTGTGTTGAGTAGTGAGTGTATGGTATAGTACTACTGTGTTGAGTAGTGAGTGTATGGTATAGTACTACTGTGTTGAGTAGTGAGTGTATGGTATAGTACTACTGTGTTGAGTAGTGAGTGTATGGTATAGTACTACTTTGGGGAGTGTATTGTATTGTATTACTGTGTTGAGTAGTGAGTGTATGGTATAGTACTACTATGGGGAGTGTGTGGTATAGTACTACTGTGTTGAGTAGTGAGTGTATGGTATAGTACTACTATGGGGAGTGTATGGTATAGTACTACTGTGTTGAGCAGTGAGTGTATGGTATAGTACTACTGTGTTGAGTAGTGAGTGTATGGTATAGTACTACTGTGGGGAGTGTATTGTATTGTATTACTGTGTTGAGTAGTGAGTGTATGGTATCGTACTACTGTGGGGAGTGTATTGTATTGTATTACTGTGTTGAGTAGTGAGTGTATGGTATAGTACTACTGTGTTGAGTAGTGAGTGTATGGTATAGTACTACTGTGTTGAGTAGTGAGTGTATGGTATAGTACTACTGTGTTGAGTAGTGAGTGTATGGTATGGTACTACTGTGTTTAGTAGTGAGTGTATGGTATAGTACTACTGTGTTGAGTAGTGAGTGTATGGTATAGTACTACTGTGTTGAGTAGTGAGTGTATGGTATAGTACTACTGTGTTGAGGAGTGAGTGTATGGTATAGTACTACTGTGTTGAGTAATGAGTGTATGGTATAGTACTACTGTGTTGAGTAGTGAGTGTATGGTATAGTACTACTGTGTTGAGTAGTGAGTGTATGGTATAATACTACTATAGGGAGTGTATGGTATAGTACTACTGTGTTGAGTAGTGAGTGTATGGTATAGTACTACTATAGGGAGTGTATGGTATAGTACTACTGTGTTGAGTAGTGAGTGTATGGTATAGTACTACTGTGGGGAGTGTATGGTATAATACTACTGTGTTGAGTAGTGAGTGTATGGTATAGTACTACTGTGTTGAGTAGTGAGTGTATGGTATAGTACTACTGTGGGGAGTAGTGAGTGTATGGTATAGTACTACTGTGGGGAGTGTATCGTATAGTACTAATGTGTTGAGTAGTGAGTGTATGGTATAGTACTACTGTGGGGAGTGTATGGTATAATACTACTGTGTTGAGTAGTGAGTGTATGGTATAGTACTACTGTGTTGAGTAGTGAGTGTATGGTATAGTACTACTGTGGGGAGTAGTGTGTGTATGGTGTAGTACTACTGTGTTGAGTAGTGAGTGTATGGTATAGTACTACTGTGTTGAGTGTATGGTATAGTACTACTGCGGAGAGTGTATTGTATAGTACTACTGTGTTGAGTAGTGAGTGTATGGTATAGTACTACTGTGGAGAGTGTATGGTATAGTACTACTGTGTTGAGTAGAGAGTGTATGGTATAGTACTACTGTGTTGAGTAGTGAGTGTATGGTATAGTACTACTGTGGAGAGTGTATGGTATAGTACTACTGTGTTGAGTAGTGAGTGTATGGTATAGTACTACTGTGTTGAGTAGAGAGTGTATGGTATAGTACTACTGTGTTGAGTAGTGAGTGTATGGTATAGTACTACTGTGTTGAGTAGTGAGTGTATGGTATAGTACTACTGTGTTGAGTAGTGATTGTATGGTATAGTACTACTGTGTTGAGTAGTGAGTGTATGGTATAGTACTACTTTGGGGAGTATATTGTATTGTATTACTGTGTTGAGTAGTGAGTGTATCGTATAGTACTACTATGGGGAGTGTATGGTATAGTACTACTGTGTTGAGTAGTGAGTGTATGGTATAGTACTACTATGGGGAGTGTATGGTATAGTACTACTGTGTTGAGCAGTGAGTGTATGGTATAGTACTACTGTGTTGAGTAGTGAGTGTATGGTATAGTACTACTGCGGGGAGTGTATTGTATTGTATTACTGTGTTGAGTAGTGAGTGTATGGTATCGTACTACTGTGGGGAGTGTATTGTATTGTATTACTGTGTTGAGTAGTGAGTGTATGGTATAGTACTACTGTGTTGAGTAGTGAGTGTATGGTATAGTACTACTGTGTTGAGTAGTGAGTGTATGGTATAGTACTACTGTGGGGAGTGTATTGTATTGTATTACTGTGTTGAGTAGTGAGTGTATGGTATAGTACTACTGTGTTGAGTAGTGAGTGTATGGTATAGTACTACTGTGTTGAGGAGTGAGTGTATGGTATAGTACTACTGTGGGGAGTGTATGGTATAGTACTACTGTGTTGAGTAGTGAGTGTATGGTATAGTACTACTGTGTTGAGTAGTGAGTGTATGGTATAGTACTACTGTGTTGAGTAGTGAGTGTATGGTATAGTACTACTGTGTTGAGTAGTGAGTGTATGGTATAGTACTACTGTGGGGAGTAGTGAGTGTATGGTATAGTACTACTGTTGGGAGTGTATGGTATAGTACTACTGTGTTGAGTAGTGAGTGTATGGTATAGTACTACTGTGGGGAGTAGTGCGTGTATGGTATAGTACTACTGTGTTGAGTAGTGAGTGTATGGTATAGTACTACTGTGTTGACTAGTGAGTGTATGGTATAGTACTACTGTGTTGAGTAGTGAGTGTATGGTATAGTACTACTGTGTTGACTAGTGAGTGTATGGTATAGTGATACTGTGTTGAGTAGTGAGTGTATGGTATAGTACTACTGTGTTGAGTAGTGAGTGTTTGGTATAGTACTACTGTGGGGATTGTATGGTATAGTACTACTGTGTTGAGTAGTGAGTGTATGGTATAGTACTACTGTGTTGACTAGTGAGTGTATGCTATAGTACTACTGTGTTGAGTATTGAGTGTATGGTATAGTACTACTGTGTTGACTAGTGAGTGTATGGTATAGTACTACTGTGTTGAGTAGTGAGTGTATGTTATAGTACTACTGTGGGGAGTGTATGGTATAGTACTACTGTGGGGAGTGTATGGTATAGTATTACTGTGTTGAGTAGTGAGTATATGGTATTGTACTACTGTGTTGACTAGTGAGTGTATGGTATAGTACTACTGTGGGGAGTGTATGATATAGTACTACTGTGTTGAGTAGTGAGTATATGGTATTGTACTACTGTGTTGAGTAGTGAGTGTATGGTATAGTACTACTGTGGGGAGTGTATGGTATAGTACTACTATGTTGAGTAGTGAGTATATGGTATCGCACTACTATGGGGAGTGTATGGTATAGTACTACTGTGTTGAGTAGTGAGTGTATGGTATTGTACTACTGTGTTGAGTAGTGAGTGTATGGTATAGTACTACTGTGTTGAGTAGAGAGTGTATGGTATAGTACTACTGTGTTGAGTAGTGAGTGTATGGTATAGTACTACTGTGGAGAGTGTATGGTATAGTACTACTGTGTTGAGTAGTGAGTGTATGGTATAGTACTACTGTGTTGAGTAGAGAGTGTATGGTATAGTACTACTGTGTTGAGCAGTGAGTGTATGGTATAGTACTACTGTGTTGAGTAGTGAGTGTATGGTATAGTACTACTGTGGGGAGTGTATTGTATTGTATTACTGTGTTGAGTAGTGAGTGTATGGTATCGTACTACTGTGGGGAGTGTATTGTATTGTATTACTGTGTTGAGTAGTGAGTGTATGGTATAGTACTACTGTGTTGAGTAGTGAGTGTATGGTATAGTACTACTGTGTTGAGTAGTGAGTGTATGGTATAGTACTACTGTGGGGAGTGTATTGTATTGTATTACTGTGTTGAGTAGTGAGTGTATGGTATAGTACTACTGTGTTGAGTAGTGAGTGTATGGTATAGTACTACTGTGTTGAGTAGTGAGTGTATGGTATAGTACTACTGTGGGGAGTGTATGGTATAGTACTACTGTGTTGAGTAGTGAGTGTATGGTATAGTACTACTGTGTTGAGTAGTGAGTGTATGGTATAGTACTACTGTGTTGAGTAGTGAGTGTATGGTATAGTACTACTGTGGGGAGTAGTGAGTGTATGGTATAGTACTACTGTGTTGAGTAGTGAGTGTATGGTATAGTACTACTGTTTTGAGTAGTGAGTGTATGGTATAGTACTACTGTTTTGAGTAGTGAGTGTATGGTATAGTACTACTGTGTTGATTAGTGAGTGTATGGTATAGCACTACTGTGGGGAGTGTATGGTATAGTACTACTGTGTTGAGTAGTGAGTGAATGGTATAGTACTACTGTGTTGAGTAGTGAGTGTATGGTATAGTACTACTGTTGGGAGTGTATGGTATAGTACTACTGTGTTGAGTAGTGAGTGTATGGTATAGTACTACTGTGTTGAGTAGTGAGTGTTTGGTATAGTACTACTGTGGGGATTGTATGGTATAGTACTACTGTGTTGAGTAGTGAGTGTATGGTATAGTACTACTGTTTTGAGTAGTAAGTGTATGGTATAGTACTACTGTTTTGAGTAGTGAGTGTATGGTATAGTACTACTGTGTTGAGTAGTGAGTGTATGGTATAGCACTACTGTGGGGAGTGTATGGTATAGTACTACTGTGTTGAGTAGTGAGTGAATGGTATAGTACTACTGTGTTGAGTAGTGAGTGTATGGTATAGTACTACTGTGGGGAGTAGTGAGTGTATGGTATAGTACTACTGTTGGGAGTGTATGGTATAGTACTACTGTGTTGAGTAGTGAGTGTATGGTATAGTACTACTGTGGGGAGTAGTGCGTGTATGGTATAGTACTACTGTGTTGAGTAGTGAGTGTATGGTATAGTACTACTGTGTTGACTAGTGAGTGTATGGTATAGTACTACTGTGTTGAGTAGTGAGTGTATGGTATAGTACTACTGTGTTGAGTAGTGAGTGTTTGGTATAGTACTACTGTGGGGATTGTATGGTATAGTACTACTGTGTTGAGTAGTGAGTGTATGGTATAGTACTACTGTGTTGACTAGTGAGGGTATGGTATAGTACTACTGTGTTGAGTATTGAGTGTATGGTATAGTACTACTGTGTTGACTAGTGAGTGTATGGTATAGTACTACTGTGTTGAGTAGTGAGTGTATGGTATAGTACTACTGTGTTGAGTAGTGAGTGTATGGTATAGTACTACTGTGTTGAGTAGTGAGTGTATGTTATAGTACTACTGTGGGGAGTGTATGGTATAGTACTACTGTGGGGAGTGTATGGTATAGTATTACTGTGTTGAGTAGTGAGTATATGGTATTGTACTACTGTGTTGACTAGTGAGTGTATGGTATAGTACTACTGTGGGGAGTGTATGATATAGTACTACTGTGTTGAGTAGTGAGTATATGGTATTGTACTACTGTGTTGAGTAGTGAGTGTATGGTATAGTACTACTGTGGGGAGTGTATGGTATAGTACTACTATGTTGAGTAGTGAGTATATGGTATCGCACTACTATGGGGAGTGTATGGTATAGTACTACTGTGTTGAGTAGTGAGTGTATGGTATTGTACTACTGTGTTGAGTAGTGAGTGTATGGTATAGTACTACTGTGTTGAGTAGAGAGTGTATGGTATAGAACTAATGTGTTGAGTAGTGAGTGTATGGTATAGTACTACTGTGGAGAGTGTATGGTATAGTACTACTGTGTTGAGTAGTGAGTGTATGGTATAGTACTACTGTGTTGAGTAGAGAGTGTATGGTATAGTACTACTGTGTTGAGTAGTGAGTGTATGGTATAGTACTACTGTGTTGAGTAGTGAGTGTATGGTATAGTACTACTGTGTTGACTAGTGAGTGTATGGTATAGTACTACTGTGTTGAGTAGTGAGTGTATGGTATAGTACTACTGTGGGGAGTGTATGGTATAGTACTACTGTGTTGAGTAGTGAGTGTATGGTATAGTACTACTGTGTTGAGTAGTGAGTGTATGGTATAGTACTACTGTGTTGAGTAGTAAGTGTATGGTATAGTACTACTGTGGGGAGTAGTGAGTGTATGGTATAGTACTACTGTGTTGAGTAGTGAGTGTATGGTATAGTACTACTGTGTTGAGTAGTGAGTGTATGGTATAGTACTACTGTTTTGAGTAGTGAGTGTATGGTATAGTACTACTGTGTTGAGTAGTGAGTGTATGGTATAGCACTACTGTGGGGAGTGTATGGTATAGTACTACTGTGTTGAGTAGTGAGTGAATGGTATAGTACTACTGTGTTGAGTAGTGAGTGTATGGTATAATACTACTGTGGGGAGTAGTGAGTGTATGGTATAGTACTACTGTGGGGAGTGTATGGTATAGTACTACTGTGGGGAGTGTATGGTATAGTACTACTGTGTTGAGTAGTGAGTGTATGGTATAGTACTACTGTGTTGAGTAGTGAGTGTTTGGTATAGTACTACTGTGGGGAGTGTATGGTATAGTACTACTGTGTTGAGTAGTGAGTGTATGGTATAGTACTACTGTGTTGACTAGTGAGTGTATGGTATAGTACTACTGTGTTGAGTAGTGAGTGTATGGTATAGTACTACTGTGTTGACTAGTGAGTGTATGGTATAGTACTACTGTGGGGAGTGTATGGTATAATACTACTGTGTTGAGTAGTGAGTGTATGGTATAGTACTACTGTGTTGAGTAGTGAGTGTATGTTATAGTACTACTGTGTTGAGTGTATGGTATAGTACTACTGTGGGGATTGTATGGTATAGTATTACTGTGTTGAGTAGTGAGTATATGGTATTGTACTACTGTGTTGACTAGTGAGTGTATGGTATAGTACTACTGTGGGGAGTGTATGATATAGTACTACTGTGTTGAGTAGTGAGTATATGGTATTGTACTACTGTGTTGAGTAGTGAGTGTATGGTATAGTACTACTGTGGGGAGTGTATGGTATAGTACTACTATGTTGAGTAGTGAGTATATGGTATCGCACTACTATGGGGAGTGTATGGTATAGTACTACTGTGTTGAGTAGTGAGTATATGGTATTGTACTACTGTGTTGAGTAGTGAGTGTATGGTATAGTACTACTGTGTTGAGTAGAGAGTGTATGGTATAGTACTACTGTGTTGAGTAGTGAGTGTATGGTATAGTACTACTGTGGAGAGTGTATGGTATAGTACTACTGTTTTGAGTAGTGAGTGTATGGTATAGTACTACTGTGTTGAGTAGAGAGTGTATGGTATAGTACTACTGTGTTGAGTAGTGAGTGTATGGTATAGTACTACTGTGTTGAGTAGTGAGTGTATGGTATAGTACTACTGTGTTGAGTAGTGAGTGTATGGTATAGTACTACTGTGTTGAGTAGTGAGTGTATGGTATAGTACTACTTTGGGGAGTGTATTGTATTGTATTACTGTGTTGAGTAGTGAGTGTATGGTATAGTACTACTATGGGGAGTGTATGGTATAGTACTACTGTGTTGAGTAGTGAGTGTATGGTATAGTACTACTATGGGGAGTGTATGGTATAGTACTACTGTGTTGAGCAGTGAGTGTATGGTATAGTACTACTGTGTTGAGTAGTGAGTGTATGGTATAGTACTACTGTGGGGAGTGTATTGAATAGTATTACTGTGTTGAGTAGTGAGTGTATTGTATCGTACTACTGTGGGGAGTGTATTGTATTGTATTACTGTGTTGAGTAGTGAGTGTATGGTATAGTACTACTGTGTTGAGTAGTGAGTGTATGGTATAGTACTACTGTGTTGAGTAGTGAGTGTATGGTATAGTACTACTGTGGGGAGTGTATTGTATTGTATTACTGTGTTGAGTAGTGAGTGTATGGTATAGTACTACTGTGTTGAGTAGTGAGTGTATGGTATAGTACTACTGTGTTGAGTAGTGAGTGTATGGTATAGTACTACTGTGGGGAGTGTATGGTATAGTACTACTGTGTTGAGTAGTGAGTGTATGGTATAGTACTACTGTGTTGAGTAGTGAGTGTATGGTATAGTACTACTGTGTTGAGTAGTGAGTGTATGGTATAGTACTACTGTGGGGAGTAGTGAGTGTATGGTATAGTACTACTGTGTTGAGTAGTGAGTGTATGGTATAGTACTACTGTTTTGAGTAGTGAGTGTATGGTATAGTACTACTGTGTTGAGTAGTGAGTGTATGGTATAGTACTACTGTGGGGAGTAGTGAGTGTATGGTATAGCACTACTGTGGGGAGTGTATGGTATAGTACTACTGTGTTGAGTAGTGAGTGAATGGTATAGTACTACTGTGTTGAGTAGTGAGTGTATGGTATAGTACTACTGTGGGGAGTAGTGAGTGTATGGTATAGTACTACTGTTGGGAGTGTATGGTATAGTACTACTGTGTTGAGTAGTGAGTGTATGGTATAGTACTACTGTGGGGAGTAGTGCGTGTATGGTATAGTACTACTGTGTTGAGTAGTGAGTGTATGGTATAGTACTACTGTGTTGACTAGTGAGTGTTTGGTATAGTACTACTGTGTTGAGTAGTGAGTGTATGGTATAGTACTACTGTGTTGAGTAGTGAGTGTTTGGTATAGTACTACTGTGGGGATTGTATGGTATAGTACTACTGTGTTGAGTAGTGAGTGTATGGTATAGTACTACTGTGTTGACTAGTGAGTGTATGGTATAGTACTACTGTGTTGAGTATTGAGTGTATGGTATAGTACTACGGTGTTGACTAGTGAGTGTATGGTATAGTACTACTGTGTTGAGTAGTGAGTGTATGTTATAGTACTACTGTGGGGAGTGTATGGTATAGTACTACTGTGGGGAGTGTATGGTATAGTATTACTGTGTTGAGTAGTGAGTATATGGTATTGTACTACTGTGTTGACTAGTGAGTGTATGGTATAGTACTACTGTGGGGAGTGTATGATATAGTACTACTGTGTTGAGTAGTGAGTATATGGTATTGTACTACTGTGTTGAGTAGTGAGTGTATGGTATAGTACTACTGTGGGGAGTGTATGGTATAGTACTACTATGTTGAGTAGTGAGTATATGGTATCGCACTACTATGGGGAGTGTATGGTATAGTACTACTGTGTTGAGTAGTGAGTGTATGGTATTGTACTACTGTGTTGAGTAGTGAGTGTATGGTATAGTACTACTGTGTTGAGTAGAGAGTGTATGGTATAGTACTACTGTGTTGAGTAGTGAGTGTATGGTATAGTACTACTGTGGAGAGTGTATGGTATAGTACTACTGTGTTGAGTAGTGAGTGTATGGTATAGTACTACTGTGTTGATTGGAGAGTGTATGGTATAGTACTACTGTGTTGAGTAGTGAGTGTATGGTATAGTACTACTGTGTTGAGTAGTGAGTGTATGGTATAGTACTACTGTGTTGAGTAGTGAGTGTATGGTATAGTACTACTGTGTTGAGTAGTGAGTGTATGGTATAGTACTACTGTGTTGAGTAGTGAGTGTATGGTATAGTACTACTGTGGGGAGTGTATTGTATTGTATTACTGTGTTGAGTAGTGAGTGTATGGTATCGTACTACTTTGGGGAGTGTATTGTATTGTATTACTGTGTTGAGTAGTGAGTGTATGGTATAGTACTACTATGGGGAGTGTATGGTATAGTACTACTGTGTTGAGTAATGAGTGTATGGTATAGTACTACTATGGGGAGTGTATGGTATAGTACTACTGTGTTGAGCAGTGAGTGTATGGTATAGTACTACTGTGTTGAGTAGTGAGTGTATGGTATAGTACTACTGTGGGGAGTGTATGGTATAGTACTACTGTGTTGAGTAGTGAGTGTATGGTATAGTACTACTGTGTTGAGTAGTGAGTGTATGGTATAGTACAACTGTGTTGAATAGTGAGTGTATGGTATAGTACCACTGTGGGGAGTAGTGAGTGTATGGTATAGTACTACTGTGTTGAGTAGTGAGTGTATGGTATAGTACTACTGTGGGGAGTGTATGGTATAGTACTACTGTGTTGAGTAGTGAGTGTATGGTATAGTACTACTGTTTTGAGTAGTGAGTGTATGGTATAGTATTAATGTGGGGAGTGTATGGTATAGTACTACTGTGTTGAGTAGTGAGTGTATGGTACAGTACTACTGTGTTGAGTAGTGAGTGTATGGTATAGTACTACTGTGTTGAGTAGTGAGTGTATGGTATAGTAATACTGTGTTGAGTAGTGAGTGTATGGTATAGTACTACTGTTTTGAGTAGTGAGTGTATGGTATAGTACTACTGTGTTGAGTAGTGAGTGTATGGTATAGCACTACTGTGGGGAGTGTATGGTATAGTACTACTGTGTTGAGTAGTGAGTGAATGGTATAGTACTACTGTGTTGAGTAGTTAGTGTATGGTATAGTACTACTGTGGGGAGTAGTGAGTGTATGGTATAGTACTACTGTGGGGAGTGTATGGTATAGTACTACTGTGTTGAGTAGTGAGTGTATGGTATAGTACTACTGTGGGGAGTAGTGCGTGTATGGTATAGTACTAATGTGTTGACTAGTGAGTGTATGGTATAGTACTACTGTGTTGACTAGTGAGTGTATGGTATAGTACTACTGTGTTGAGTAGTGAGTGTATGGTATAGTACTACTGTGGGGAGTAGTGAGTGTATGGTATAGTACTACTGTGTTGAGTAGTGAGTGTATGGTATAGTACTACTGTGTTTAGTAGTGAGTGTATGGTATAGTACTACTGTGTTGAGTAGTGAGTGTATGGTATAGTACTACTGTGTTGAGTGTATTGTATTGTATTACTGTGTTGAGTAGTGAGTGTATGGTATAGTACTACTGTGTTGAGTAGTGAGTGTATGGTATAGTACTACTGTGTTGAGTAGTGAGTGTATGGTATAGTACTACTGTGGGGAGTGTATTGTATTGTATTACTGTGTTGAGTAGTGAGTGAATGGTATAGTACTACTGTGTTGAGTAGTGAGTGTATGGTATAGTACTACTGTGTTGAGTAGTGAGTGTATGGTATAGTACTACTGTGGGGAGTGTATGGTATAGTACTACTGTGTTGAGTAGTGAGTGTATGGTATAGTACTACTGTGTTGAGTAGTGAGTGTATGGTATAGTACTACTGTGGGGAGTAGTGAGTGTATGGTATAGTACTACTGTGTTGATTAGTGAGTGTGTGGTATAGTACTACTGTGTTGAGTAGTGAGTGTATGGTATAGTACTACTGTGTTGAGTAGTGAGTGTATGGTATAGTACTACTGTGTTGAGTAGTGAGTGTATGGTATCGTACTACTATGGGGAGTGTATGGTATAGTACTACTGTGTTGAGTAGTGAGTGTATGGAATAGTACTACTGTGTTGAGTAGTGAGTGTATGGTATAGTACTACTGTGGGGAGTGTATGGTATAGTACTACTGTGTTGAGTAGTGAGTGTATGGTATAGTACTACTGTGTTGAGGAGTGAGTGTATGGTATAGTACTACTGTGGGGAGTAGTGAGTGTATGGTATAGTACTACTGTGTTGAGTAGTGAGTGTATGGTATAGTACTACTGTGTTGAGTAGTGGGTGTATGGCATAGTTCTACTGTGTTGAGTGTATGGTATAGTACTACTGTGTTGAGTAGTGAGTGTATGGTATAGTACTACTGTGTTGAGTAGTGAGTGTATGGTATAGTACTACTGTGTTGAGTAGTGGGTGTATGGCATAGTTCTACTGTGTTGAGTGTATGGTATAGTACTACTGTGTTGAGTAGTGAGTGTATGGTATAGTACTACTGTGTTGAGTGGTGAGTGTATTGTATTGTATTACTGTGTTGAGTAGTGAGTGTATGGTATAGTACTACTGTGTTGAGTAGTGAGTGTATGGTATAGTACTACTGTGTTGAGTAGTGAGTGTATTGTATTACTGTGTTGAGTAGTGAGTGTATGGTATAGTACTACTGTGGGGAGTGTATGGTATAGTACTACTGTGTTGAGTAGTGAGTGTATGGTATAGTACTACTGTGGGGAGTGTATGGTATAGTACTACTGTGTTGAGTAGTGAGTGTATTGTATTACTGTGTTGAGTAGTGAGTGTATGGTATAGTACTACTGTGTTGAGTAGTGAGTGTAGGGTATAGTACTACTGTGTTGAGTATTGAGTGTATGGTATAGTACTACTGTGGGGAGTGATGGTATAGTACTACTGTGGGGAGTGTATGGTATAGTATTACTGTGGGGAGTGTATGGTATAGTACTACTGTGGGGAGTGTATGGTATGGTACTACTGTGTTGAGTAGAGAGTGTATGGTATAGTACTACTGTGTTGAGTAGTGAGTGTATGGTATAGTACTACTGTGGGGAGTGTATGGTATAGTACTACTGTGTTGAGTAGTGATTGTATGGTATAGTACTACTGTGTTGAGTGGTGAGTGTATTGTATTGTATTACTGTGTTGAGTAGTGAGTGTATGGTATAGTACTACTGTGTTGAGTAGTGAGTGTATGGTGTAGTACTACTGTGTTGAGTGGTGAGTGTATTGTATTGTATTACTGTTTTGAGTAGTGAGTGTATGGTATAGTACTACTGTGTTGAGTAGTGAGTGTATGGTATAGTACTACTGTGTTGAGTAGTGAGTGTATTGTATTACTGTGTTGAGTAGTGAGTGTATGGTATAGTACTACTGTGGGGAGTGTATGGTATAGTACTACTGTGTTGAGTAGTGAGTGTATGGTATAGTACTACTGTGGGGAGTGTATGGTATAGTACTACTGTGTTGAGTAGTGAGTGTATTGTATTACTGTGTTGAGTAGTGAGTGTATGGTATAGTACTACTGTGTTGAGTAGTGAGTGTAGGGTATAGTACTACTGTGTTGAGTATTGAGTGTATGCTATAGTACTACTGTGGGGAGTGATGGTATAGTACTACTGTGGGGAGTGTATGGTATAGTATTACTGTGGGGAGTGTATGGTATAGTACTACTGTGGGGAGTGTATGGTATGGTACTACTGTGTTGAGTAGAGAGTGTATGGTATAGTACTACTGTGTTGAGTAGTGAGTGTATGGTATAGTACTACTGTGGGGAGTGTATGGTATAGTACTACTGTGTTGAGTAGTGAGTGTATGGTATAGTACTACTGTGTTGAGTAGTGAGTGTATGGTATAGTACAACTGTGGGGAGTGTATGGTATAGTACTACTGTGTTGAGTAGTGAGTGTATGGTATAGTACTACTGTGTTGAGTAGTGAGTGTATGGTATAGTACTACTTTGGGGAGTGTATGATATAGTACTACTGTGTTGAGTAGTGAGTGTATGGTATAGTACTACTGTGTTGAGTAGTGAGTGTATGGTATAGTACTACTGTGTTGAGTAGTGAGTGTTTGGTATAGTACTACTGTGTTGACTAGTGAGTGTATGGTATAGTACTACTGTGGGGAGTGTATGGTATAATACTACTGTGTTGAGTAGTGAGTGTATGGTATAGTACTACTGTGTTGAGTAGTGAGTGTATGGTATAGTACTACTGTGTTGAGTAGTGAGTGTATGGTATAGTACTAGTGTGTTGAGTAGTGAGTGTATGGTATAGTACTACTGTGTTGAGTAGTGAGTGTATGGTATAGTACTACTGTGTTGAGTAGTGAGTGTATGGTATAGTACTACTGTGTTGACTAGTGAGTGTATGGTATAGTACTACTGTGGGGAGTGTATGGTATAATACTACTGTGTTGAGTAGTGAGTGTATGGTATAGTACTACTGTGTTGAGTAGTGAGTGTATGGTATAGTACTACTGTGTTGAGTAGTGAGTGTATGGTATAGTACTACTGTGTTGAGTAGTGAGTGTATGGTATAGTACTACTGTGTTGAGTAGTGAGTGTATGGTATAGTACTAGTGTGTTGAGTAGTGAGTGTATGGTATAGTACTACTGTGTTGAGTAGTGAGTGTATGGTATAGTACTAGTGTGTTGAGTAGTGAGTGTATGGTATAGTACTACTGTGTTGAGTAGTGAGTGTATGGTATAGTACTACTGTGTTGAGTAGTGAGTGTATGGTATAGTACTACTGTGTTGAGTAGTGAGTGTATGGTATAGTACTACTGTGGGGAGTAGTGATTGTATGGTATAGTACTACTGTGGGGATTGTATGGTATAGTACTACTGTGTTGAGTAGTGAGTGTATGGTATAGTACTACTGTGGGGTGTGAATGGTATAGTACTACTGTGGTTAGTGTATGGTATAGTACTACTGTGGGGAGTGTATGGTATAGTACTACTGTGTTGAGTATTGAGTGTATGGTATAGTACTACTGTGGGGTGTGTATGGTATAGTACTACTGTGGTTAGTGTATGGTATAGTACTACTGTGTTGAGTAGTGAGTGTATGGTATAGTACTACTGTGTTGAGTAGTGAGTGTATGGTATAGTACTACTGTGTTGAGTAGTGCGTGTATGGTATAGTACTACTGTGTTGAGTAGTGAGTGTATGGTATAGTACTACTGTGTTGACTAGTGAGTGTATGGTATAGTACTACTGTGTTGAGTAGTGAGTGTATGGTATAGTACTACTGTGTTGAGTAGTGAGTGTATGGTATAGTACTACTGTGTTGAGTAGTGAGTGTATGGTATAGTACTACTGTGTTGAGTAGTGAGTGTATGATATAGTACTACTGTGTTGAGTAGTGAGTGTATGGTATAGTGCTACTGTGGAGAGTGTATGGTATAGAACTACTGTGTTGAGTAGTGATTGTATGGTATAGTACTACTGTGGAGAGTGTATGGTATAGTACTACTGTGTTGAGTAGAGAGTTTATGGTATTGTATTACTGTGGGGAGTGTGTGGAATAGTACTACAGTGTTGAGTAGTGAGTGTATGGTATAGTACTACTGTGTTGCCTAGTGAGTGTATGGTATAGTACTACTATGGGGAGTGTATGGTATAGAACTACTGTTTTGAGTAGTGAGTGTATGGTATAGTACTACTGTGTTGAGTAGTGAGTGTATGGTATAGTACTACGGTGGGGAGTGTATGGTATAGTACTACTGTGTTGAGTAGTGAGTGTATGGTATAGTACTACTATGGGGAGTGTATGGTATAGTACTACTGTGTTGAGTAGTGAGTGTATGGTATAGTACTACTGTTTTGAGTAGTGAGTGTATGGTATAGTACTACTGTGTTGAGTAGTGAGTGTATGGTATAGTACTACTGTGTTGAGTAGTGAGTGTATGGTATAGTACTACTGTGTTGAGTAGTGAGTGTATGTTATCGTACTACTATGGGGAGTGTATGGTATAGTACTACTGTGTTGAGTAGTGAGTGTATGGAATAGTACTACTGTGTTGAGTAGTGAGTGTATGGTATAGTACTACTGTGGGGAGTGTATGGTATAGTACTACTGTGTTGAGTAGAGAGTGTATGGTATAGTACTACTGTGGGGAGTGTATGGTATAGTACTACTGTGTTGAGTAGTGAGTGTATGGTATAGTACTACTGTGTTGAGGAGTGAGTGTATGGTATAGTACTACTGTGGGGAGTAGTGAGTGTATGGTATAGTACTACTGTGTTGAGTGTATGGTATAGTACTACTGTGTTGAGTAGTGAGTGTATGGTATAGTACTACTGTGTTGAGTAGTGAGTGTATGGTATAGTACTACTGTGTTGAGTAGTGGGTGTATGGCATAGTTCTACTGTGTTGAGTGTATGGTATAGTACTACTGTGTTGAGTAGTGAGTGTATGGTATAGTACTACTGTGTTGAGTGGTGAGTGTATTGTATTGTATTACTGTGTTGAGTAGTGAGTGTATGGTATAGTACTACTGTGTTGAGTAGTGAGTGTATGGTATAGTACTACTGTGTTGAGTAGTGAGTGTATTGTATTACTGTGTTGAGTAGTGAGTGTATGGTATAGTACTACTGTGGGGAGTGTATGGTATAGTACTACTGTGTTGAGTAGTGAGTGTATGGTATAGTACTACTGTGGGGAGTGTATGGTATAGTACTACTGTGTTGAGTAGTGAGTGTATTGTATTACTGTGTTGAGTAGTGAGTGTATGGTATAGTACTACTGTGTTGAGTAGTGAGTGTAGGGTATAGTACTACTGTGTTGAGTATTGAGTGTATGGTATAGTACTACTGTGGGGAGTGATGGTATAGTACTACTGTGGGGAGTGTATGGTATAGTACTACTGTGGGGAGTGTATGGTATAGTACTACTGTGGGGAGTGTATGGTATGGTACTACTGTGTTGAGTAGAGAGTGTATGGTATAGTACTACTGTGTTGAGTAGTGAGTGTATGGTATAGTACTACTGTGGGGAGTGTATGGTATAGTACTACTGTGTTGAGTAGTGAGTGCATGGTATAGTACTACTGTGTTGAGTAGTGAGTGTATGGTATGGTACAACTGTGGGGAGTGTATGGTATAGTACTACTGTGTTGAGTAGTGAGTGTATGGTATAGTACTACTGTGTTGAGTAGTGAGTGTATGGTATAGTACTACTTTGGGGAATGTATGATATAGTACTACTGTGTTGAGTAGTGAGTGTATGGTATAGTACTACTGTGTTGAGTAGTGAGTGTATGGTATAGTACTACTGTGTTGACTAGTGAGTGTATGGTATAGTACTACTGTGGGGAGTGTATGGTATAATACTACTGTGTTGAGTAGTGAGTGTATGGTATAGTACTACTGTGTTGAGTAGTGAGTGTATGGTATAGTACTACTGTGTTGAGTAGTGAGTGTATGGTATAGTACTAGTGTGTTGAGTAGTGAGTGTATGGTATAGTACTACTGTGTTGAGTAGTGAGTGTATGGTATAGTACTACTGTGTTGAGTAGTGAGTGTATGGTATAGTACTACTGTGTTGACTAGTGAGTGTATGGTATAGTACTACTGTGGGGAGTGTATGGTATAATACTACTGTGTTGAGTAGTGAGTGTATGGTATAGTACTACTGTGTTGAGTAGTGAGTGTATGGTATAGTACTACTGTGTTGAGTAGTGAGTGTATGGTATAGTACTACTGTGTTGAGTAGTGAGTGTATGGTATAGTACTACTGTGTTGAGTAGTGAGTGTATGGTATAGTACTAGTGTGTTGAGTAGTGAGTGTATGGTATAGTACTACTGTGTTGAGTAGTGAGTGTATGGTATAGTACTACTGTGTTGAGTAGTGAGTGTATGGTATAGTACTACTGTGTTGAGGAGTGAGTGTATGGTATAGTACTACTGTGGGGAGTAGTGAGTGTATGGTATAGTACTACTGTGTTGAGTGTATGGTATAGTACTACTGTGTTGAGTAGTGAGTGTATGGTATAGTACTACTGTGTTGAGTAGTGAGTGTATGGTATAGTACTACTGTGTTGAGTAGTGAGTGTATGGTATAGTACTACTGTGTTGAGTAGTGAGTGTATGGTATAGTACTACTGTGTTGAGTAGTGAGTGTATGGTATAGTACTAGTGTGTTGAGTAGTGAGTGTATGGTATAGTACTACTGTGTTGAGTAGTGAGTGTATGGTATAGTACTAGTGTGTTGAGTAGTGAGTGTATGGTATAGTACTACTGTGTTGAGTAGTGAGTGTATGGTATAGTACTACTGTGTTGAGTAGTGAGTGTATGGTATAGTACTACTGTGTTGAGTAGTGAGTGTATGGTATAGTACTACTGTGGGGAGTAGTGATTGTAAGGTATAGTACTACTGTGGGGATTGTATGGTATAGTACTACTGTGTTGAGTAGTGAGTGTATGGTATAGTACTACTGTGGGGTGTGAATGGTATAGTACTACTGTGGTTAGTGTATGGTATAGTACTACTGTGGGGAGTGTATGGTATAGTACTACTGTGTTGAGTATTGAGTGTATGGTATAGTACTACTGTGGGGTGTGTATGGTATAGTACTACTGTGGTTAGTGTATGGTATAGTACTACTGTGGGGAGTGTATGGTATAGTACTACTGTGTTGAGTAGTGAGTGTATGGTATAGTACTACTGTGTTGACTAGTGAGTGTATGGTATAGTACTACTGTGGGGAGTGTATGGTATAATACTACTGTGTTGAGTAGTGAGTGTATGGTATAGTACTACTGTGTTGAGTAGTGAGTGTATGGTATAGTACTACTGTGTTGAGTAGTGAGTGTATGGTATAGTACTAGTGTGTTGAGTAGTGAGTGTATGGTATAGTACTACTGTGTTGAGTAGTGAGTGTATGGTATAGTACTACTGTGTTGAGTAGTGAGTGTATGGTATAGTACTACTGTGTTGACTAGTGAGTGTATGGTATAGTACTACTGTGGGGAGTGTATGGTATAATACTACTGTGTTGAGTAGTGAGTGTATGGTATAGTACTACTGTGTTGAGTAGTGAGTGTATGGTATAGTACTACTGTGTTGAGTAGTGAGTGTATGGTATAGTACTACTGTGTTGAGTAGTGAGTGTATGGTATAGTACTACTGTGTTGAGTAGTGAGTGTATGGTATAGTACTAGTGTGTTGAGTAGTGAGTGTATGGTATAGTACTACTGTGTTGAGTAGTGAGTGTATGGTATAGTACTACTGTGTTGAGTAGTGAGTGTATGGTATATTACTACTGTGTTGAGGAGTGAGTGTATGGTATAGTACTACTGTGGGGAGTAGTGAGTGTATGGTATAGTACTACTGTGTTGAGTGTATGGTATAGTACTACTGTGTTGAGTAGTGAGTGTATGGTATAGTACTACTGTGTTGAGTAGTGAGTGTATGGTATAGTACTACTGTGTTGAGTAGTGAGTGTATGGTATAGTACTACTGTGTTGAGTAGTGAGTGTATGGTATAGTACTACTGTGTTGAGTAGTGAGTGTATGGTATAGTACTAGTGTGTTGAGTAGTGAGTGTATGGTATAGTACTACTGTGTTGAGTAGTGAGTGTATGGTATAGTACTAGTGTGTTGAGTAGTGAGTGTATGGTATAGTACTACTGTGTTGAGTAGTGAGTGTATGGTATAGTACTACTGTGTTGAGTAGTGAGTGTATGGTATAGTACTACTGTGTTGAGTAGTGAGTGTATGGTATAGTACTACTGTGGGGAGTAGTGATTGTATGGTATAGTACTACTGTGGGGATTGTATGGTATAGTACTACTGT
The DNA here is from genome assembly GCF_029448725.1 of Salvelinus fontinalis. Classification (NCBI taxonomy): domain Eukaryota; kingdom Metazoa; phylum Chordata; class Actinopteri; order Salmoniformes; family Salmonidae; genus Salvelinus; species Salvelinus fontinalis. Next base: position 1,216,880 of record NW_026600210.1, on the reverse strand, counting down.
GTTGAGTAGTGAGTGTATGGTATAGTACTACTGTGGGGTGTGAATGGTATAGTACTACTGTGGTTAGTGTATGGTATAGTACTACTGTGGGGAGTGTATGGTATAGTACTACTGTGTTGAGTATTGAGTGTATGGTATAGTACTACTGTGGGGTGTGTATGGTATAGTACTACTGTGGTTAGTGTATGGTATAGTACTACTGTGTTGAGTAGTGAGTGTATGGTATAGTACTACTGTGTTGAGTAGTGAGTGTATGGTATAGTACTACTGTGTTGAGTAGTGCGTGTATGGTATAGTACTACTGTGTTGAGTAGTGAGTGTATGGTATAGTACTACTGTGTTGACTAGTGAGTGTATGGTATAGTACTACTGTGTTGAGTAGTGAGTGTATGGTATAGTACTACTGTGTTGAGTAGTGAAGCTTATGGTATAGTACTACTGTGTTGAGTAGTGAGTGTATGGTATAGTACTACTGTGTTGAGTAGTGAGTGTATGATATAGTACTACTGTGTTGAGTAGAGAGTGTATGGTATTGTATTACTGTGGGGAGTGTGTGGAATAGTACTACAGTGTTGAGTAGTGAGTGTATGGTATAGTACTACTGTGTTGCCTAGTGAGTGTATGGTATAGTACTACTATGGGGAGTGTATGGTATAGTACTACGTTTTGAGTAGTGAGTGTATGGTATAGTACTACTGTGTTGAGTAGTGAGTGTATGGTATAGTACTACGGTGGGGAGTGTATGGTATAGTACTACTGTGTTGAGTAGTGAGTGTATGGTATAGTACTACTATGGGGAGTGTATGGTATAGTACTACTGTGTTGAGTAGTGAGTGTATGGTATAGTACTACTGTTTTGAGTAGTGAGTGTATGGTATAGTACTACTGTGTTGAGTAGTGAGTGTATGGTATAGTACTACTGTGTTGAGTAGTGAGTGTATGGTATAGTACTACTGTGTTGAGTAGTGAGTGTATGGTATCGTACTACTATGGGGAGTGTATGGTATAGTACTACTGTGTTGAGTAGTGAGTGTATGGAATAGTACTACTGTGTTGAGTAGTGAGTGTATGGTATAGTACTACTGTGGGGAGTGTATGGTATAGTACTACTGTGTTGAGTAGAGAGTGTATGGTATAGTACTACTGTGGGGAGTGTATGGTATAGTACTACTGTGTTGAGTAGTGAGTGTATGGTATAGTACTACTGTGTTGAGGAGTGAGTGTATGGTATAGTACTACTGTGGGGAGTAGTGAGTGTATGGTATAGTACTACTGTGTTGAGTGTATGGTATAGTACTACTGTGTTGAGTAGTGAGTGTATGGTATAGTACTACTGTGTTGAGTAGTGAGTGTATGGTATAGTACTACTGTGTTGAGTAGTGGGTGTATGGCATAGTTCTACTGTGTTGAGTGTATGGTATAGTACTACTGTGTTGAGTAGTGAGTGTATGGTATAGTACTACTGTGTTGAGTGGTGAGTGTATTGTATTGTATTACTGTGTTGAGTAGTGAGTGTATGGTATAGTACTACTGTGTTGAGTAGTGAGTGTATGGTATAGTACTACTGTGTTGAGTAGTGAGTGTATTGTATTACTGTGTTGAGTAGTGAGTGTATGGTATAGTACTACTGTGGGGAGTGTATGGTATAGTACTACTGTGTTGAGTAGTGAGTGTATGGTATAGTACTACTGTGGGGAGTGTATGGTATAGTACTACTGTGTTGAGTAGTGAGTGTATTGTATTACTGTGTTGAGTAGTGAGTGTATGGTATAGTACTACTGTGTTGAGTAGTGAGTGTAGGGTATAGTACTACTGTGTTGAGTATTGAGTGTATGGTATAGTACTACTGTGGGGAGTGATGGTATAGTACTACTGTGGGGAGTGTATGGTATAGTATTACTGTGGGGAGTGTATGGTATAGTACTACTGTGGGGAGTGTATGGTATGGTACTACTGTGTTGAGTAGAGAGTGTATGGTATAGTACTACTGTGTTGAGTAGTGAGTGTATGGTATAGTACTACTGTGGGGAGTGTATGGTATAGTACTACTGTGTTGAGTAGTGAGTGTATGGTATAGTACTACTGTGTTGAGTAGTGAGTGTATGGTATAGTACTACTGTGTTGAGTAGTGAGTGTATGGTATAGTACTACTGTGTTGAGTAGTGAGTGTATTGTATTACTGTGTTGAGTAGTGAGTGTATGGTATAGTACTACTGTGGGGAGTGTATGGTATAGTACTACTGTGTTGAGTAGTGAGTGTATGGTATAGTACTACTGTGGGGAGTGTATGGTATAGTACTACTGTGTTGAGTAGTGAGTGTATGGTATGGTACAACTGTGGGGAGTGTATGGTATAGTACTACTGTGTTGAGTAGTGAGTGTATGGTATAGTACTACTGTGTTGAGTAGTGCGTGTATGGTATAGTACTACTGTGTTGAGTAGTGAGTGTATGGTATAGTACTACTGTGTTGACTAGTGAGTGTATGGTATAGTACTACTGTGTTGAGTAATGAGTGTATGGTATAGTACTACTGTGTTGAGTAGTGAGTGTATGGTATAGTACTACTGTGTTGAGTAGTGAGTGTATGGTATAGTACTACTGTGTTGAGTAGTGAGTGTATGATATAGTACTACTGTGTTGAGTAGTGAGTGTATGGTATAGTGCTACTGTGGAGAGTGTATGGTATAGAACTACTGTGTTGAGTAGTGATTGTATGGTATAGTACTACTGTGGAGAGTGTATGGTATAGTACTACTGTGTTGAGTAGAGAGTGTATGGTATTGTATTACTGTGGGGAGTGTGTGGAATAGTACTACAGTGTTGAGTAGTGAGTGTATGGTATAGTACTACTGTGTTGCCTAGTGAGTGTATGGTATAGTACTACTATGGGGAGTGTATGGTATAGAACTACTGTTTTGAGTAGTGAGTGTATGGTATAGTACTACTGGGTTGAGTAGTGAGTGTATGGTATAGTACTACGGTGGGGAGTGTATGGTATAGTACTACTATGTTGAGTAGTGAGTGTATGGTATAGTACTACTATGGGGAGTGTATGGTATAGTACTACTGTGTTGAGTAGTGAGTGTATGGTATAGTACTACTGTTTTGAGTAGTGAGTGTATGGTATAGTACTACTGTGTTGAGTAGTGAGTGTATGGTATAGTACTACTGTGTTGAGTAGTGAGTGTATGGTATAGTACTACTGTGTTGAGTAGTGAGTGTATGGTATCGTACTACTATGGGGAGTGTATGGTATAGTACTACTGTGTTGAGTAGTGAGTGTATGGAATAGTACTACTGTGTTGAGTAGTGAGTGTATGGTATAGTACTACTGTGGGGAGTGTATGGTATAGTACTACTGTGTTGAGTAGAGAGTGTATGGTATAGTACTACTGTGGGGAGTGTATGGTATAGTACTACTGTGTTGAGTAGTGAGTGTATGGTATAGTACTACTGTGTTGAGGAGTGAGTGTATGGTATAGTACTACTGTGGGGAGTAGTGAGTGTATGGTATAGTACTACTGTGTTGAGTGTATGGTATAGTACTACTGTGTTGAGTAGTGAGTGTATGGTATAGTACTACTGTGTTGAGTAGTGAGTGTATGGTATAGTACTACTGTGTTGAGTAGTGGGTGTATGGCATAGTTCTACTGTGTTGAGTGTATGGTATAGTACTACTGTGTTGAGTAGTGAGTGTATGGTATAGTACTACTGTGTTGAGTGGTGAGTGTATTGTATTGTATTACTGTGTTGAGTAGTGAGTGTATGGTATAGTACTACTGTGTTGAGTAGTGAGTGTATGGTATAGTACTACTGTGTTGAGTAGTGAGTGTATTGTATTACTGTGTTGAGTAGTGAGTGTATGGTATAGTACTACTGTGGGGAGTGTATGGTATAGTACTACTGTGTTGAGTAGTGAGTGTATGGTATAGTACTACTGTGGGGAGTGTATGGTATAGTACTACTGTGTTGAGTAGTGAGTGTATTGTATTACTGTGTTGAGTAGTGAGTGTATGGTATAGTACTACTGTGTTGAGTAGTGAGTGTAGGGTATAGTACTACTGTGTTGAGTATTGAGTGTATGGTATAGTACTACTGTGGGGAGTGATGGTATAGTACTACTGTGGGGAGTGTATGGTATAGTATTACTGTGGGGAGTGTATGGTATAGTACTACTGTGGGGAGTGTATGGTATGGTACTACTGTGTTGAGTAGAGAGTGTATGGTATAGTACTACTGTGTTGAGTAGTGAGTGTATGGTATAGTACTACTGTGGGGAGTGTATGGTATAGTACTACTGTGTTGAGTAGTGAGTGTATGGTATAGTACTACTGTGGAGAGTGTATGGTATAGTACTACTGTGTTGAGTAGAGAGTGTATGGTATTGTATTACTGTGGGGAGTGTGTGGAATAGTACTACAGTGTTGAGTAGTGAGTGTATGGTATAGTACTACTGTGTTGCCTAGTGAGTGTATGGTATAGTACTACTATGGGGAGTGTATGGTATAGTACTACTGTTTTGAGTAGTGAGTGTATGGTATAGTGCTACTGTGGAGAGTGTATGGTATAGAACTACTGTGTTGAGTAGTGATTGTATGGTATAGTACTACTGTGGAGAGTGTATGGTATAGTACTACTGTGTTGAGTAGAGAGTGTATGGTATTGTATTACTGTGGGGAGTGTGTGGAATAGTACTACAGTGTTGAGTAGTGAGTGTATGGTATAGTACTACTGTGTTGCCTAGTGAGTGTATGGTATAGTACTACTATGGGGAGTGTATGGTATAGTACTACTGTTTTGAGTAGTGAGTGTATGGTATAGTACTACTGTGTTGAGTAGTGAGTGTATGGTATAGTACTACGGTGGGGAGTGTATGGTATAGTACTACTGTGTTGAGTAGTGAGTGTATGGTATAGTACTACTATGGGGAGTGTATGGTATAGTACTACTGTGTTGAGTAGTGAGTGTATGGTATAGTACTACTGTTTTGAGTAGTGAGTGTATGGTATAGTACTACTGTGTTGAGTAGTGAGTGTATGGTATAGTACTACTGTGTTGAGTAGTGAGTGTATGGTATAGTACTACTGTGTTGAGTAGTGAGTGTATGGTATCGTACTACTATGGGGAGTGTATGGTATAGTACTACTGTGTTGAGTAGTGAGTGTATGGAATAGTACTACTGTTTTGAGTAGTGAGTGTATGGTATAGTACTACTGTGGGGAGTGTATGGTATAGTACTACTGTGTTGAGTAGAGAGTGTATGGTATAGTACTACTGTGGGGAGTGTATGGTATAGTACTACTGTGTTGAGTAGTGAGTGTATGGTATAGTACTACTGTGTTGAGGAGTGAGTGTATGGTATAGTACTACTGTGGGGAGTAGTGAGTGTATGGTATAGTACTACTGTGTTGAGTGTATGGTATAGTACTACTGTGTTGAGTAGTGAGTGTATGGTATAGTACTACTGTGTTGAGTAGTGAGTGTATGGTATAGTACTACTGTGTTGAGTAGTGGGTGTATGGCATAGTTCTACTGTGTTGAGTGTATGGTATAGTACTACTGTGTTGAGTAGTGAGTGTATGGTATAGTACTACTGTGTTGAGTGGTGAGTGTATTGTATTGTATTACTGTGTTGAGTAGTGAGTGTATGGTATAGTACTACTGTGTTGAGTAGTGAGTGTATGGTATAGTACTACTGTGTTGAGTAGTGAGTGTATTGTATTACTGTGTTGAGTAGTGAGTGTATGGTATAGTACTACTGTGGGGAGTGTATGGTATAGTACTACTGTGTTGAGTAGTGAGTGTATGGTATAGTACTACTGTGGGGAGTGTATGGTATAGTACTACTGTGTTGAGTAGTGAGTGTATTGTATTACTGTGTTGAGTAGTGAGTGTATGGTATAGTACTACTGTGTTGAGTAGTGAGTGTAGGGTATAGTACTACTGTGTTGAGTATTGAGTGTATGGTATAGTACTACTGTGGGGAGTGATGGTATAGTACTACTGTGGGGAGTGTATGGTATAGTATTACTGTGGGGAGTGTATGGTATAGTACTACTGTGGGGAGTGTATGGTATGGTACTACTGTGTTGAGTAGAGAGTGTATGGTATAGTACTACTGTGTTGAGTAGTGAGTGTATGGTATAGTACTACTGTGGGGAGTGTATGGTATAGTACTACTGTGTTGAGTAGTGAGTGTATGGTATAGTACTACTGTGTTGAGTAGTGAGTGTATGGTATAGTACTACTGTGTTGAGTAGTGAGTGTATGGTATAGTACTACTGTGTTGAGTAGTGAGTGTATTGTATTACTGTGTTGAGTAGTGAGTGTATGGTATAGTACTACTGTGGGGAGTGTATGGTATAGTACTACTGTGTTGAGTAGTGAGTGTATGGTATAGTACTACTGTGGGGAGTGTATGGTATAGTACTACTGTGTTGAGTAGTGAGTGTATGGTATGGTACAACTGTGGGGAGTGTATGGTATAGTACTACTGTGTTGAGTAGTGAGTGTATGGTATAGTACTACTGTGTTGAGTAGTGCGTGTATGGTATAGTACTACTGTGTTGAGTAGTGAGTGTATGGTATAGTACTACTGTGTTGACTAGTGAGTGTATGGTATAGTACTACTGTGTTGAGTAATGAGTGTATGGTATAGTACTACTGTGTTGAGTAGTGAGTGTATGGTATAGTACTACTGTGTTGAGTAGTGAGTGTATGGTATAGTACTACTGTGTTGAGTAGTGAGTGTATGATATAGTACTACTGTGTTGAGTAGTGAGTGTATGGTATAGTGCTACTGTGGAGAGTGTATGGTATAGAACTACTGTGTTGAGTAGTGATTGTATGGTATAGTACTACTGTGGAGAGTGTATGGTATAGTACTACTGTGTTGAGTAGAGAGTGTATGGTATTGTATTACTGTGGGGAGTGTGTGGAATAGTACTACAGTGTTGAGTAGTGAGTGTATGGTATAGTACTACTGTGTTGCCTAGTGAGTGTATGGTATAGTACTACTATGGGGAGTGTATGGTATAGAACTACTGTTTTGAGTAGTGAGTGTATGGTATAGTACTACTGGGTTGAGTAGTGAGTGTATGGTATAGTACTACGGTGGGGAGTGTATGGTATAGTACTACTATGTTGAGTAGTGAGTGTATGGTATAGTACTACTATGGGGAGTGTATGGTATAGTACTACTGTGTTGAGTAGTGAGTGTATGGTATAGTACTACTGTTTTGAGTAGTGAGTGTATGGTATAGTACTACTGTGTTGAGTAGTGAGTGTATGGTATAGTACTACTGTGTTGAGTAGTGAGTGTATGGTATAGTACTACTGTGTTGAGTAGTGAGTGTATGGTATCGTACTACTATGGGGAGTGTATGGTATAGTACTACTGTGTTGAGTAGTGAGTGTATGGAATAGTACTACTGTGTTGAGTAGTGAGTGTATGGTATAGTACTACTGTGGGGAGTGTATGGTATAGTACTACTGTGTTGAGTAGAGAGTGTATGGTATAGTACTACTGTGTGTTGAGTGTATGGTATAGTACTACTGTGTTGAGTAGTGAGTGTATGGTATAGTACTACTGTGTTGAGGAGTGAGTGTATGGTATAGTACTACTGTGGGGAGTAGTGAGTGTATGGTATAGTACTACTGTGTTGAGTGTATGGTATAGTACTACTGTGTTGAGTAGTGGGTGTATGGCATAGTTCTACTGTGTTGAGTGTATGGTATAGTACTACTGTGTTGAGTAGTGAGTGTATGGTATAGTACTACTGTGTTGAGTGGTGAGTGTATTGTATTGTATTACTGTGTTGAGTAGTGAGTGTATGGTATAGTACTACTGTGTTGAGGAGTGAGTGTATGGTATAGTACTACTGTGTTGAGTAGTGAGTGTATTGTATTACTGTGTTGAGTAGTGAGTGTATGGTATAGTACTACTGTGGGGAGTGTATGGTATAGTACTACTGTGTTGAGTAGTGAGTGTATGGTATAGTACTACTGTGGGGAGTGTATGGTATAGTACTACTGTGTTGAGTAGTGAGTGTATTGTATTACTGTGTTGAGTAGTGAGTGTATGGTATAGTACTACTGTGTTGAGTAGTGAGTGTAGGGTATAGTACTACTGTGTTGAGTATTGAGTGTATGGTATAGTACTACTGTGGGGAGTGATGGTATAGTACTACTGTGGGGAGTGTATGGTATAGTACTACTGTTGGGAGTGTATGGTATAGTACTACTGTGGGGAGTGTATGGTATGGTACTACTGTGTTGAGTAGAGAGTGTATGGTATAGTACTACTGTGTTGAGTAGTGAGTGTATGGTATAGTACTACTGTGGGGAGTGTATGGTATAGTACTACTGTGTTGAGTAGTGAGTGTATGGTATAGTACTACTGTGTTGAGTAGTGAGTGTATGGTATGGTACAACTGTGGGGAGTGTATGGTATAGTACTACTGTGTTGAGTAGTGAGTGTATGGTATAGTACTACTGTGTTGAGTAGTGAGTGTATGGTATAGTACTACTTTGGGGAATGTATGATATAGTACTACTGTGTTGAGTAGTGAGTGTATGGTATAGTACTACTGTGTTGAGTAGTGAGTGTATGGTATAGTACTACTGTGTTGAGTAGTGAGTGTATGGTATAGTACTACTGTGTTGACTAGTGAGTGTATGGTATAGTACTACTGTGGGGAGTGTATGGTATAATACTACTGTGTTGAGTAGTGAGTGTATGGTATAGTACTACTGTGTTGAGTAGTGAGTGTATGGTATAGTACTACTGTGTTGAGTAGTGAGTGTATGGTATAGTACTAGTGTGTTGAGTAGTGAGTGTATGGTATAGTACTACTGTGTTGAGTAGTGAGTGTATGGTATAGTACTACTGTGTTGAGTAGTGAGTGTATGGTATAGTACTACTGTGTTGACTAGTGAGTGTATGGTATAGTACTACTGTGGGGAGTGTATGGTATAATACTACTGTGTTGAGTAGTGAGTGTATGGTATAGTACTACTGTGTTGAGTAGTGAGTGTATGGTATAGTACTACTGTGTTGAGTAGTGAGTGTATGGTATAGTACTACTGTGTTGAGTAGTGAGTGTATGGTATAGTACTACTGTGTTGAGTAGTGAGTGTATGGTATAGTACTAGTGTGTTGAGTAGTGAGTGTATGGTATAGTACTACTGTGTTGAGTAGTGAGTGTATGGTATAGTACTACTGTGTTGAGTAGTGAGTGTATGGTATAGTACTACTGTGTTGAGGAGTGAGTGTATGGTATAGTACTACTGTGGGGAGTAGTGAGTGTATGGTATAGTACTACAGTGTTGAGTGTATGGTATAGTACTACTGTGTTGAGTAGTGAGTGTATGGTATAGTACTAGTGTGTTTAGTAGTGAGTGTATGGTATAGTACTACTGTGTTGAGTAGTGAGTGTATGGTATAGTACTACTGTGTTGAGTAGTGAGTGTATGGTATAGTACTACTGTGTTGAGTAGTGAGTGTATGGTATAGTACTACTGTGGGGAGTAGTGATTGTATGGTATAGTACTACTGTGGGGATTGTATGGTATAGTACTACTGTGTTGAGTAGTGAGTGTATGGTATAGTACTACTGTGGGGTGTGAATGGTATAGTACTACTGTGGTTAGTGTATGGTATAGTACTACTGTGGGGAGTGTATGGTATAGTACTACTGTGTTGAGTATTGAGTGTATGGTATAGTACTACTGTGGGGTGTGTATGGTATAGTACTACTGTGGTTAGTGTATGGTATAGTACTACTGTGTTGAGTAGTGAGTGTATGGTATAGTACTACTGTGTTGAGTAGTGAGTGTATGGTATAGTACTACTGTGTTGAGTAGTGCGTGTATGGTATAGTACTACTGTGTTGAGTAGTGAGTGTATGGTATAGTACTACTGTGTTGACTAGTGAGTGTATGGTATAGTACTACTGTGTTGAGTAGTGAGTGTATGGTATAGTACTACTGTGTTGAGTAGTGAAGCTTATGGTATAGTACTACTGTGTTGAGTAGTGAGTGTATGGTATAGTACTACTGTGTTGAGTAGTGAGTGTATGATATAGTACTACTGTGTTGAGTAGTGAGTGTATGGTATAGTGCTACTGTGGAGAGTGTATGGTATAGAACTACTGTGTTGAGTAGTGATTGTATGGTATAGTACTACTGTGGAGAGTGTATGGTATAGTACTACTGTGTTGAGTAGAGAGTGTATGGTATTGTATTACTGTGGGGAGTGTGTGGAATAGTACTACAGTGTTGAGTAGTGAGTGTATGGTATAGTACTACTGTGTTGCCTAGTGAGTGTATGGTATAGTACTACTATGGGGAGTGTATGGTATAGTACTACTCTTTTGAGTAGTGAGTGTATGGTATAGTACTACTGTGTTGAGTAGTGAGTGTATGGTATAGTACTACGGTGGGGAGTGTATGGTATAGTACTACTGTGTTGAGTAGTGAGTGTATGGTATAGTACTACTATGGGGAGTGTATGGTATAGTACTACTGTGTTGAGTAGTGAGTGTATGGTATAGTACTACTGTTTAGAGTAGTGAGTGTATGGTAAAGTACTACTGTGTTGAGTAGTGAGTGTATGGTATAGTACTACTGTGTTGAGTAGTGAGTGTATGGTATAGTACTACTGTGTTGAGTAGTGAGTGTATGGTATCGTACTACTATGGGGAGTGTATGGTATAGTACTACTGTGTTGAGTAGTGAGTGTATGGAATAGTACTACTGTGTTGAGTAGTGAGTGTATGGTATAGTACTACTGTGGGGAGTGTATGGTATAGTACTACTGTGTTGAGTAGAGAGTGTATGGTATAGTACTACTGTGGGGAGTGTATGGTATAGTACTACTGTGTTGAGTAGTGAGTGTATGGTATAGTACTACTGTGTTGAGGAGTGAGTGTATGGTATAGTACTACTGTGGGGAGTAGTGAGTGTATGGTATAGTACTACTGTGTTGAGTGTATGGTATAGTACTACTGTGTTGAGTAGTGAGTGTATGGTATAGTACTACTGTGTTGAGTAGTGAGTGTATGGTATAGTACTACTGTGTTGAGTAGTGGGTGTATGGCATAGTTCTACTGTGTTGAGTGTATGGTATAGTACTACTGTGTTGAGTAGTGAGTGTATGGTATAGTACTACTGTGTTGAGTGGTGAGTGTATTGTATTGTATTACTGTGTTGAGTAGTGAGTGTATGGTATAGTACTACTGTGTTGAGTAGTGAGTGTATGGTATAGTACTACTGTGTTGAGTAGTGAGTGTATTGTATTACTGTGTTGAGTAGTGAGTGTATGGTATAGTACTACTGTGGGGAGTGTATGGTATAGTACTACTGTGTTGAGTAGTGAGTGTATGGTATAGTACTACTGTGGGGAGTGTATGGTATAGTACTACTGTGTTGAGTAGTGAGTGTATTGTATTACTGTGTTGAGTAGTGAGTGTATGGTATAGTACTACTGTGTTGAGTAGTGAGTGTAGGGTATAGTACTACTGTGTTGAGTATTGAGTGTATGGTATAGTACTACTGTGGGGAGTGATGGTATAGTACTACTGTGGGGAGTGTATGGTATAGTATTACTGTGGGGAGTGTATGGTATAGTACTACTGTGGGGAGTGTATGGTATGGTACTACTGTGTTGAGTAGAGAGTGTATGGTATAGTACTACTGTGTTGAGTAGTGAGTGTATGGTATAGTACTACTGTGGGGAGTGTATGGTATAGTACTACTGTGTTGAGTAGTGAGTGTATGGTATAGTACTACTGTGTTGAGTAGTGAGTGTATGGTATAGTACTACTGTGTTGAGTAGTGAGTGTATGGTATAGTACTACTGTGTTGAGTAGTGAGTGTATTGTATTACTGTGTTGAGTAGTGAGTGTATGGTATAGTACTACTGTGGGGAGTGTATGGTATAGTACTACTGTGTTGAGTAGTGAGTGTATGGTATAGTACTACTGTGGGGAGTGTATGGTATAGTACTACTGTGTTGAGTAGTGAGTGTATGGTATGGTACAACTGTGGGGAGTGTATGGTATAGTACTACTGTGTTGAGTAGTGAGTGTATGGTATAGTACTACTGTGTTGAGTAGTGAGTGTATGGTATAGTACTACTTTGGGGAATGTATGATATAGTACTACTGTGTTGAGTAGTGAGTGTATGGTATAGTACTACTGTGTTGAGTAGTGAGTGTATGGTATAGTACTACTGTGTTGAGTAGTGAGTGTATGGTATAGTACTACTGTGTTGACTAGTGAGTGTATGGTATAGTACTACTGTGGGGAGTGTATGGAATAATACTACTGTGTTGAGTAGTGAGTGTATGGTATAGTACTACTGTGTTGAGTAGTGAGTGTATGGTATAGTACTACTGTGTTGAGTAGTGAGTGTATGGTATAGTACTACTGTGTTGAGGAGTGAGTGTATGGTATAGTACTACTGTGGGGAGTAGTGAGTGTATGGTATAGTACTACTGTGTTGAGTGTATGGTATAGTACTACTGTGTTGAGTAGTGAGTGTATGGTATAGTACTACTGTGTTGAGTAGTGGGTGTATGGCATAGTTCTACTGTGTTGAGTGTGTGGTATAGTACTACTGTGTTGAGTAGTGAGTGTATGGTAATGTACTACTGTGTTGAGTGGTGAGTGTATTGTATTGTATTACTGTGTTGAGTAGTGAGTGTATGGTATAGTACTACTGTGTTGAGTAGTGAGTGTATGGTATAGTACTACTGTGTTGAGTAGTGAGTGTAATGTATTACTGTGTTGAGTAGTGAGTGTATGGTATAGTACTACTGTGGGGAGTGTATGGTATAGTACTACTGTGTTGAGTAGTGAGTGTATGGTATAGTACTACTGTGGGGAGTGTATGGTATAGTACTACTGTGTTGAGTAGTGAGTGTATTGTATTACTGTGTTGAGTAGTGAGTGTATGGTATAGTACTACTGTGTTGAGTAGTGAGTGTAGGGTATAGTACTACTGTGTTGAGTATTGAGTGTATGGTATAGTACTACTGTGGGGAGTGATGGTATAGTACTACTGTGGGGAGTGTAAGGTATAGTATTACTGTGGGGAGTGTATGGTATAGTACTACTGTGGGGAGTGTATGGTATGGTACTACTGTGTTGAGTAGAGGGTGTATGGTATAGTACTACTGTGTTGAGTAGTGAGTGTATGGTATAGTACTACTGTGGGGAGTGTATGGTATAGTACTACTGTGTTGAGTAGTGAGTGTATGGTATAGTACTACTGTGTTGAGTAGTGAGTGTATGGTATAGTACAACTGTGGGGAGTGTATGGTATAGTACTACTGTGTTGAGTAGTGAGTGTATGGTATAGTACTACTGTGTTGAGTAGTGAGTGTATGGTATAGCACTACTTTGGGGAGTGTATGATATAGTACTACTGTGTTGAGTAGTGCGTGTATGGTATAGTACTACTGTGTTGAGTAGTGAGTGTATGGTATAGTACTACTGTGTTGAGTAGTGAGTGTATGGTATAGTACTAGTGTGTTGAGTAGTGAGTGTATGGTATAGTACTACTGTGTTGAGTAGTGAGTGTATGGTATAGTACTACTGTGTTGAGTAGTGAGTGTATGGTATAGTACTACTGTGTTGACTAGTGAGTGTATGGTATAGTACTACTGTGGGGAGTGTATGGTATAGTACTACTGTGTTGAGTAGTGAGTGTATGGTATAGTACTACTGTGTTGAGTAGTGAGTGTATGGTATAGTACTACTGTGTTGAGTAGTGAGTGTATGGTATAGTACTACTGTGGGGAGTAGTGAGTGTATGGTATAGTACTACTGTGTTGAGTAGTGAGTGTATGGTATAGTACTAGTGTGTTGAGTAGTGAGTGTATGGTATAGTACTACTGTGTTGAGTAGTGAGTGTATGGTATAGTACTACTGTGTTGAGTAGTGAGTGTATGGTATAGCACTACTGTGGGGAGTGTATGGTATAGTACTACTGTGTTGAGTAGTGAGTGAATGGTATAGTACTACTGTGTTGAGTAGTGAGTGTATGGTATAGTACTACTGTGGGGAGTAGTGAGTGTATGGTATAGTACTACTGTGGGGAGTGTATGGTATAGTACTACTGTGTTGAGTAGTGAGTGTATGGTATAGTACTACTGTGGGGAGTAGTGCGTGTATGGTATAGTACTAATGTGTTGACTAGTGAGTGTATGGTATAGTACTACTGTGTTGAGTAGTGAGTGTATGGTATAGTACTACTGTGGAGAGTGTATTGTATAGTACTACTGTGTTGAGTAGTGAGTGTATGGTATAGTACTACTTTGTTGAGTAGTGAGTGTATGGTATAGTACTACTGTGGGGAGTGTATGGTATAGTACTACTGTGTTGAGTAGTGAGTGTATGGTATAGTACTACTGTGGGGAGTGTATGGTATAGTACTACTGTGGGGAGTGTATGGTATAGTACTACTGTGTTGAGTAGTGAGTATATGGTATTGTACTACTGTGTTGAGTAGTGAGTGTATGGTATAGTACTACTGTGGGGAGTGTATGGTATAGTACTACTATGTTGAGTAGTGAGTATATGGTATCGCACTACTATGGGGAGTGTATGGTATAGTACTACTGTGTTGAGTAGTGAGTGTATGCTATTGTACTACTGTGTTGAGTAGTGAGTGTATGGTATAGTTACTACTGTGTTGAGTAGTGAGTGTATGGTATAGTACTACTGTGTTGAGTAGTGAGTGTATGGTATAGTACTACTGTGGGGTGTGAATGGTATAGTACTACTGTGGTTAGTGTATGGTATAGTACTACTGTGGGGAGTGTATGGTATAGTACTACTGTGTTGAGTATTGAGTGTATGGTATAGTACTACTGTGGGGTGTGTATGGTATAGTACTACTGTGGTTAGTGTATGGTATAGTACTACTGTGTTGAGTAGTGAGTGTATGGTATAGTACTACTGTGTTGAGTTGTGAGTGTATGGTATAGTACTACTGTGTTGAGTAGTGCGTGTTTGGTATAGTACTACTGTGTTGAGTAGTGAGTGTATGGTATAGTACTACTGTGTTGACTAGTGAGTGTATGGTATAGTACTACTGTGTTGAGTAGTGAGTGTATGGTATAGTACTACTGTGTTGAGTAGTGAGTGTATGGTATAGTACTACTGTGGGGAGTGTATGGTATAGTACTACTGTGTTGAGTAGTGAGTGTATGGTATAGTACTACTGTGTTGAGTAGTGAGTGTATGGTATAGCACTACTTTGGGGAGTGTATGATATAGTACTACTGTGTTGAGTAGTGCGTGTATGGTATAGTACTACTGTGTTGAGTAGTGAGTGTATGGTATAGTACTACTGTGTTGAGTAGTGAGTGTATGGTATAGTACTAGTGTGTTGAGTAGTGAGTGTATGGTATAGTACTACTGTGTTGAGTAGTGAGTGTATGGTATAGTACTACTGTGTTGAGTAGTGAGTGTATGGTATAGTACTACTGTGTTGACTAGTGAGTGTATGGTATAGTACTACTGTGGGGAGTGTATGGTATAGTACTACTGTGTTGAGTAGTGAGTGTATGGTATAGTACTACTGTGTTGAGTAGTGAGTGTATGGTATAGTACTACTGTGTTGAGTAGTGAGTGTATGGTATAGTACTACTGTGGGGAGTAGTGAGTGTATGGTATAGTACTACTGTGTTGAGTAGTGAGTGTATGGTATAGTACTAGTGTGTTGAGTAGTGAGTGTATGGTATAGTACTACTGTGTTGAGTAGTGAGTGTATGGTATAGTACTACTGTGTTGAGTAGTGAGTGTATGGTATAGCACTACTGTGGGGAGTGTATGGTATAGTACTACTGTGTTGAGTAGTGAGTGAATGGTATAGTACTACTGTGTTGAGTAGTGAGTGTATGGTATAGTACTACTGTGGGGAGTAGTGAGTGTATGGTATAGTACTACTGTGGGGAGTGTATGGTATAGTACTACTGTGTTGAGTAGTGAGTGTATGGTATAGTACTACTGTGGGGAGTAGTGGTGTATGGTATAGTACTAATGTGTTGACTAGTGAGTGTATGGTATAGTACTACTGTGTTGAGTAGTGAGTGTATGGTATAGCACTACTGTGGGGAGTGTATGGTATAGTACTACTGTGTTGAGTAGTGAGTGAATGGTATAGTACTACTGTGTTGAGTAGTGAGTGTATGGTATAGTACTACGGTGGGGAGTGTATGGTATAGTACTACTGTGTTGAGTAGTGAGTGTATGGTATAGTACTACCATGGGGAGTGTATGGTATAGTACTACTGTGTTGAGTAGTGAGTGTATGGTATAGTACTACTGTTTTGAGTAGTGAGTGTATGGTATGGTACTACTGTGTTGAGTAGTGAGTGTATGGTATAGTACTACTGTGTTGAGTAGTGGGTGTATGGCATAGTTCTACTGTGTTGAGTGTATGGTATAGTACTACTGTGTTGACTAGTGAGTGTATGGTATAGTACTACTGTGGGGAGTGTATGGTATAATACTACTGTGTTGAGTAGTGAGTGTATGGTATAGTACTACTGTGTTGAGTAGTGAGTGTATGGTATAGTACTACTGTGTTGAGTAGTGAGTGTATGGTATAGTACTACTGTGTTGAGTAGTGAGTGTATGGTATAGTACTACTGTGTTGAGTAGTGAGTGTATGGTATAGTACTAGTGTGTTGAGTAGTGAGTGTATGGTATAGTACTACTGTGTTGAGTAGTGAGTGTATGGTATAGTACTACTGTGTTGAGTAGTGAGTGTATGGTATAGTACTACTGTGTTGAGGAGTGAGTGTATGGTATAGTACTACTGTGGGGAGTAGTGAGTGTATGGTATAGTACTACTGTGTTGAGTGTATGGTATAGTACTACTGTGTTGAGTAGTGAGTGTATGGTATAGTACTACTGTGTTGAGTAGTGAGTGTATGGTATAGTACTACTGTGTTGAGTAGTGGGTGTATGGCATAGTTCTACTGTGTTGAGTGTATGGTATAGTACTACTGTGTTGAGTAGTGAGTGTATGGTAATGTACTACTGTGTTGAGTGGTGAGTGTATTGTATTGTATTACTGTGTTGAGTAGTGAGTGTATGGTATAGTACTACTGTGTTGAGTAGTGAGTGTATGGTATAGTACTACTGTGTTGAGTAGTGAGTGTATTGTATTACTGTGTTGAGTAGTGAGTGTATGGTATAGTACTACTGTGGGGAGTGTATGGTATAGTACTACTGTGTTGAGTAGTGAGTGTATGGTATAGTACTACTGTGGGGAGTGTATGGTATAGTACTACTGTGTTGAGTAGTGAGTGTATTGTATTACTGTGTTGAGTAGTGAGTGTATGGTATAGTACTACTGTGTTGAGTAGTGAGGGTAGGGTATAGTACTACTGTGTTGAGTATTGAGTGTATGGTATAGTACTACTGTGGGGAGTGATGGTATAGTACTACTGTGGGGAGTGTATGGTATAGTATTACTGTGGGGAGTGTATGGTATAGTACTACTGTGGGGAGTGTATGGTATGGTACTACTGTGTTGAGTAGAGGGTGTATGGTATAGTACTACTGTGTTGAGTAGTGAGTGTATGGCATAGTACTACTGTGGGGAGTGTATGGTATAGTACTACTGTGTTGAGTAGTGAGTGTATGGTATAGTACTACTGTGTTGAGTAGTGAGTGTATGGTATAGTACAACTGTGGGGAGTGTATGGTATAGTACTACTGTGTTGAGTAGTGAGTGTATGGTATAGTACTACTGTGTTGAGTAGTGAGTGTATGGTATAGCACTACTTTGGGGAGTGTATGATATAGTACTACTGTGTTGAGTAGTGCGTGTATGGTATAGTACTACTGTGTTGAGTAGTGAGTGTATGGTATAGTACTACTGTGTTGAGTAGTGAGTGTATGGTATAGTACTAGTGTGTTGAGTAGTGAGTGTATGGTATAGTACTACTGTGTTGAGTAGTGAGTGTATGGTATAGTACTACTGTGTTGAGTAGTGAGTGTATGGTATAGTACTACTGTGTTGACTAGTGAGTGTATGGTATAGTACTACTGTGGGGAGTGTATGGTATAGTACTACTGTGTTGAGTAGTGAGTGTATGGTATAGTACTACTGTGTTGAGTAGTGAGTGTATGGTATAGTACTACTGTGTTGAGTAGTGAGTGTATGGTATAGTACTACTGTGGGGAGTAGTGAGTGTATGGTATAGTACTACTGTGTTGAGTAGTGAGTGTATGGTATAGTACTAGTGTGTTGAGTAGTGAGTGTATGGTATAGTACTACTGTGTTGAGTAGTGAGTGTATGGTATAGTACTACTGTGTTGAGTAGTGAGTGTATGGTATAGCACTACTGTGGGGAGTGTATGGTATAGTACTACTGTGTTGAGTAGTGAGTGAATGGTATAGTACTACTGTGTTGAGTAGTGAGTGTATGGTATAGTACTACTGTGGGGAGTAGTGAGTGTATGGTATAGTACTACTGTGGGGAGTGTATGGTATAGTACTACTGTGTTGAGTAGTGAGTGTATGGTATAGTACTACTGTGGGGAGTAGTGGTGTATGGTATAGTACTAATGTGTTGACTAGTGAGTGTATGGTATAGTACTACTGTGTTGAGTAGTGAGTGTATGGTATAGTACTACTGTGGAGAGTGTATTGTATAGTACTACTGTGTTGAGTAGTGAGTGTATGGTATAGTACTACTTTGTTGAGTAGTGAGTGTATGGTATAGTACTACTGTGGGGAGTGTATGGTATAGTACTACTGTGTTGAGTAGTGAGTGTATGGTATAGTACTACTGTGGGGAGTGTATGGTATAGTACTACTGTGGGGAGTGTATGGTATAGTACTACTGTGTTGAGTAGTGAGTATATGGTATTGTACTACTGTGTTGAGTAGTGAGTGTATGGTATAGTACTACTGTGGGGAGTGTATGGTATAGTACTACTATGTTGAGTAGTGAGTATATGGTATCGCACTACTATGGGGAGTGTATGGTATAGTACTACTGTGTTGAGTAGTGAGTGTATGCTATTGTACTACTGTGTTGAGTAGTGAGTGTATGGTATAGTACTACTGTGTTGAGTAGTGAGTGTATGGTATAGTACTACTGTGTTGAGTAGTGAGTGTATGGTATAGTACTACTGTGGGGTGTGAATGGTATAGTACTACTGTGGTTAGTGTATGGTATAGTACTACTGTGGGGAGTGTATGGTATAGTACTACTGTGTTGAGTATTGAGTGTATGGTATAGTACTACTGTGGGGTGTGTATGGTATAGTATTACTGTGATTAGTGTATAATATAGTACTACTGTGTTGAGTAGTGAGTGTATGGTATAGTACTACTGTGTTGAGTAGTGAGTGTATGGTATAGTACTACTGTGTTGAGTAGTGCGTGTTTGGTATAGTACTACTGTGTTGAGTAGTGAGTGTATGGTATAGTAATACTGTGTTGACTAGTGAGTGTATGGTATAGTACTACTGTGTTGAGTAGTGAGTGTATGGTATAGTACTACTGTGTTGAGTAGTGAGTGTATGGTATAGTACTACTGTGTTGAGTGGTGAGTGTATGGTATAGTACTACTGTGTTGAGTAGCGAGTGTATGATATAGTACTACTGTGTTGAGTAGTGAGTGTATGGTATAGTGCTACTGTGGAGAGTGTATGGTATAGAACTACTGTGTTGAGTAGTGATTGTATGGTATAGTACTACTGTGGAGAGTGTATGGTATAGTACTACTGTGTTGAGTAGAGAGTGTATGGTATAGTATTACTGTGGGGAGTGTGTGGAATAGTACTACAGTGTTGAGTAGTGAGTGTATGGTATAGTACTACTGTGTTGCCTAGTGAGTGTATGGTATAGTACTACTATGGGGAGTGTATGGTATAGTACTACTGTGTTGAGTAGTGAGTGTATGGTATAGTACTACTGTGTTGAGTAGTGAGTGTATGGTATAGTACTACGGTGGGGAGTGTATGGTATAGTACTACTGTGTTGAGTAGTGAGTGTATGGTATAGTACTACCATGGGGAGTGTATGGTATAGTACTACTGTGTTGAGTAGTGAGTGTATGGTATAGTACTACTGTTTTGAGTAGTGAGTGTATGGTATAGTACTACTGTGTTGAGTAGTGAGTGTATGGTATAGTACTACTGTGTTGAGTAGTGAGTGTATGGTATAGTACTACTGTGTTGAGTAGTGAGTGTATGGTATCGTACTACTATGGGGAGTGTATGGTATAGTACTACTGTGTTGAGTAGTGAGTGTATGGAATAGTACTACTGTGTTGAGTAGTGAGTGTATGGTATAGTACTACTGTGGGGAGTGTATGGTATAGTACTACTGTGTTGAGTAGAGAGTGTATGGTATAGTACTACTGTGGGGAGTGTATGGTATAGTACTACTGTGTTGAGTAGTGAGTGTATGGTATAGTACTACTGTGTTGAGGAGTGAGTGTATGGTATAGTACTACTGTGGGGAGTAGTGAGTGTATGGTATAGTACTACTGTGTTGAGTGTATGGTATAGTACTACTGTGTTGAGTAGTGAGTGTATGGTATAGTACTACTGTGTTGAGTAGTGAGTGTATGGTATAGTACTACTGTGTTGAGTAGTGGGTGTATGGCATAGTTCTACTGTGTTGAGTGTATGGTATAGTACTACTGTGTTGAGTAGTGAGTGTATGGTATAGTACTACTGCGTTGAGTAGTGAGTGTATGGTATAGTACTACTGTGGGGAGTGTATGGTATAGTACTACTGTGTTGAGTAGTGAGTGTATGGTATAGTACTACTGTGTTGAGTAGTGAGTGTATGGTATAGTACAACTGTGGGGAGTGTATGGTATAGTACTACTGTGTTGAGTAGTGAGTGTATGGTATAGTACTACTGTGTTGAGTAGTGAGTGTATGGTATAGTACTACTTTGGGGAGTGTATGATATAGTACTACTGTGTTGAGTAGTGAGTGTATGGTATAGTACTACTGTGTTGAGTAGTGAGTGTATGGTATAGTACTACTGTGTTGAGTAGTGAGTGTATGGTATAGTACTAGTGTGTTGAGTAGTGAGTGTATGGTATAGTACTACTGTGTTGAGTAGTGAGTGTATGGTATAGTACTACTGTGTTGAGTAGTGAGTGTATGGTATAGTACTACTGTGTTGACTAGTGAGTGTATGGTATAGTACTACTGTGGGGAGTGTATGGTATAATACTACTGTGTTGAGTAGTGAGTGTATGGTATAGTACTACTGTGTTGAGTAGTGAGTGTATGGTATAGTACTACTGTGTTGAGTAGTGAGTGTATGGTATAGTACTAGTGTGTTGAGTAGTGAGTGTATGGTATAGTACTACTGTGTTGAGTAGTGAGTGTATGGTATAGTACTACTGTGTTGAGTAGTGAGTGTATGGTATAGTACTACTGTGTTGACTAGTGAGTGTATGGTATAGTACTACTGTGGGGAGTGTATGGTATAATACTACTGTGTTGAGTAGTGAGTGTATGGTATAGTACTACTGTGTTGAGTAGTGAGTGTATGGTATAGTACTACTGTGTTGAGTAGTGAGTGTATGGTATAGTACTACTGTGTTGAGTAGTGAGTGTATGGTATAGTACTACTGTGTTGAGTAGTGCGTGTATGGTATAGTACTAGTGTGTTGAGTAGTGAGTGTATGGTATAGTACTACTGTGTTGAGTAGTGAGTGTATGGTATAGTACTACTGTGTTGAGTAGTGAGTGTATGGTATAGTACTACTGTGTTGACTAGTGAGTGTATGGTATAGTACTACTGTGTTGAGTAGTGAGTGTATGGTATAGTACTACTGTGTTGACTAGTGAGTGTATGGTATAGTACTACTGTGGGGAGTGTATGGTATAATACTACTGTGTTGAGTAGTGAGTGTATGGTATAGTACTACTGTGTTGAGTAGTGAGTGTATGGTATAGTACTACTGTGTTGAGTAGTGAGTGTATGGTATAGTACTACTGTGTTGAGTAGTGAGTGTATGGTATAGTACTACTGTGTTGAGTAGTGAGTGTATGGAATAGTACTACTGTGTTGAGTAGTGAGTGTATGGTATAGTACTACTGTGGGGAGTGTATGGTATAGTACTACTGTGTTGAGTAGAGAGTGTATGGTATAGTACTACTGTGGGGAGTGTATGGTATAGTACTACTGTGTTGAGTAGTGAGTGTATGGTATAGTACTACTGTGTTGAGGAGTGAGTGTATGGTATAGTACTACTGTGGGGAGTAGTGAGTGTATGGTATAGTACTACTGTGTTGAGTGTATGGTATAGTACTACTGTGTTGAGTAGTGAGTGTATGGTATAGTACTACTGTGTTGAGTAGTGAGTGTATGGTATAGTACTACTGTGTTGAGTAGTGGGTGTATGGCATAGTTCTACTGTGTTGAGTGTATGGTATAGTACTACTGTGTTGAGTAGTGAGTGTATGGTATAGTACTACTGTGTTGAGTAGTGAGTGTATGGTATAGTACTACTGTGTGGAGTGTATGGTATAGTACTACTGTGTTGAGTAGTGAGTGTATGGTATAGTACTACTGTGGGGAGTGTATGGTATAGTACTACTGTGTTGAGTAGTGAGTGTATTGTATTACTGTGTTGAGTAGTGAGTGTATGGTATAGTACTACTGTGTTGAGTAGTGAGTGTAGGGTATAGTACTACTGTGGGGAGTGTATGGTATAATACTACTGTGTTGAGTAGTGAGTGTATGGTATAGTACTACTGTGTTGAGTAGTGAGTGTATGGTATAGTACTACTGTGGGGAGTGTATGGTATAGTACTACTGTGTTGAGTAGTGAGTGTATGGTATAATACTACTGTGTTGAGTAGTGAGTGTATGGTATAGTACAAATGTGGGGAGTGTATGGTATAGTACTACTGTGTTGAGTAGTGAGTGTATGGTATAGTACTACTGTGTTGAGTAGTGAGTGTATGGTATAGTACTACTTTGGGGAGTGTATGATATAGTACTACTGTGTTGAGTAGTGAGTGTATGGTATAGTAATACTGTGTTGAGTAGTGAGTGTATGGTATAGTACTACTGTGTTGAGTAGTGAGTGTATGGTATAGTACTAGTGTGTTGAGTAGTGAGTGTATGGTATAGTACTACTGTGTTGAGTAGTGAGTGTATGGTATAGTACTACTGTGTTGAGTAGTGAGTGTATGGTATAGTACTACTGTGTTGACTAGTGAGTGTATGGTATAGTACTACTGTGGGGAGTGTATGGTATAATACTACTGTGTTGAGTAGTGAGTGTATGGTATAGTACTACTGTGTTGAGTAGTGAGTGTATGGTATAGTACAACTGTGGGGAGTGTATGGTATAGTACTACTGTGTTGAGTAGTGAGTGTATGGTATAGTACTACTGTGTTGAGTAGTGAGTGTATGGTATAGTACTACTTTGGGGAGTGTATGATATAGTACTACTGTGTTGAGTAGTGAGTGTATGGTATAGTACTACTGTGTTGAGTAGTGAGTGTATGGTATAGTACTACTGTGTTGAGTAGTGAGTGTATGGTATAGTACTAGTGTGTTGAGTAGTGAGTGTATGGTATAGTACTACTGTGTTGAGTAGTGAGTGTATGGTATAGTACTACTGTGTTGAGTAGTGAGTGTATGGTATAGTACTACTGTGTTGACTAGTGAGTGTATGGTATAGTACTACTGTGGGGAGTGTATGGTATAATACTACTGTGTTGAGTAGTGAGTGTATGGTATAGTACTACTGTGTTGAGTAGTGAGTGTATGGTATAGTACTACTGTGTTGAGTAGTGAGTGTATGGTATAGTACTAGTGTGTTGAGTAGTGAGTGTATGGTATAGTACTACTGTGTTGAGTAGTGAGTGTATGGTATAGTACTACTGTGTTGAGTAGTGAGTGTATGGTATAGTACTACTGTGTTGACTAGTGAGTGTATGGTATAGTACTACTGTGGGGAGTGTATGGTATAATACTACTGTGTTGAGTAGTGAGTGTATGGTATAGTACTACTGTGTTGAGTAGTGAGTGTATGGTATAGTACTACTGTGTTGAGTAGTGAGTGTATGGTATAGTACTACTGTGTTGAGTAGTGAGTGTATGGTATAGTACTACTGTGTTGAGTAGTGCGTGTATGGTATAGTACTAGTGTGTTGAGTAGTGAGTGTATGGTATAGTACTACTGTGTTGAGTAGTGAGTGTATGGTATAGTACTACTGTGTTGAGTAGTGAGTGTATGGTATAGTACTAGTGTGTTGACTAGTGAGTGTATGGTATAGTACTACTGTGTTGAGTAGTGAGTGTATGGTATAGTACTACTGTGTTGACTAGTGAGTGTATGGTATAGTACTACTGTGGGGAGTGTATGGTATAATACTACTGTGTTGAGTAGTGAGTGTATGGTATAGTACTACTGTGTTGAGTAGTGAGTGTATGGTATAGTACTACTGTGTTGAGTAGTGAGTGTATGGTATAGTACTACTGTGTTGAGTAGTGAGTGTATGGTATAGTACTACTGTGTTGAGTAGTGAGTGTATGGAATAGTACTACTGTGTTGAGTAGTGAGTGTATGGTATAGTACTACTGTGGGGAGTGTATGGTATAGTACTACTGTGTTGAGTAGAGAGTGTATGGTATAGTACTACTGTGGGGAGTGTATGGTATAGTACTACTGTGTTGAGTAGTGAGTGTATGGTATAGTACTACTGTGTTGAGGAGTGAGTGTATGGTATAGTACTACTGTGGGGAGTAGTGAGTGTATGGTATAGTACTACTGTGTTGAGTGTATGGTATAGTACTACTGTGTTGAGTAGTGAGTGTATGGTATAGTACTACTGTGTTGAGTAGTGAGTGTATGGTATAGTACTACTGTGTTGAGTAGTGGGTGTATGGCATAGTTCTACTGTGTTGAGTGTATGGTATAGTACTACTGTGTTGAGTAGTGAGTGTATGGTATAGTACTACTGTGTTGAGTAGTGAGTGTATGGTATAGTACTACTGTGGGGAGTGTATGGTATAGTACTACTGTGTTGAGTAGTGAGTGTATGGTATAGTACTACTGTGGGGAGTGTATGGTATAGTACTACTGTGTTGAGTAGTGAGTGTATTGTATTACTGTGTTGAGTAGTGAGTGTATGGTATAGTACTACTGTGTTGAGTAGTGAGTGTAGGGTATAGTACTACTGTGGGGAGTGTATGGTATAATACTACTGTGTTGAGTAGTGAGTGTATGGTATAGTACTACTGTGTTGAGTAGTGAGTGTATGGTATAGTACTACTGTGGGGAGTGTATGGTATAGTACTACTGTGTTGAGTAGTGAGTGTATGGTATAATACTACTGTGTTGAGTAGTGAGTGTATGGTATAGTACAACTGTGGGGAGTGTATGGTATAGTACTACTGTGTTGAGTAGTGAGTGTATGGTATAGTACTACTGTGTTGAGTAGTGAGTGTATGGTATAGTACTACTTTGGGGAGTGTATGATATAGTACTACTGTGTTGAGTAGTGAGTGTATGGTATAGTACTACTGTGTTGAGTAGTGAGTGTATGGTATAGTACTACTGTGTTGAGTAGTGAGTGTATGGTATAGTACTAGTGTGTTGAGTAGTGAGTGTATGGTATAGTACTACTGTGTTGAGTAGTGAGTGTATGGTATAGTACTACTGTGTTGAGTAGTGAGTGTATGGTATAGTACTACTGTGTTGACTAGTGAGTGTATGGTATAGTACTACTGTGGGGAGTGTATGGTATAATACTACTGTGTTGAGTAGTGAGTGTATGGTATAGTACTACTGTGTTGAGTAGTGAGTGTATGGTATAGTACTACTGTGTTGAGTAGTGAGTGTATGGTATAGTACTAGTGTGTTGAGTAGTGAGTGTATGGTATAGTACTACTGTGTTGAGTAGTGAGTGTATGGTATAGTACTACTGTGTTGAGTAGTGAGTGTATGGTATAGTACTACTGTGTTGACTAGTGAGTGTATGGTATAGTACTACTGTGGGGAGTGTATGGTATAATACTACTGTGTTGAGTAGTGAGTGTATGGTATAGTACTACTGTGTTGAGTAGTGAGTGTATGGTATAGTACTACTGTGTTGAGTAGTGAGTGTATGGTATAGTACTACTGTGTTGAGTAGTGAGTGTATGGTATAGTACTACTGTGTTGAGTAGTGCGTGTATGGTATAGTACTAGTGTGTTGAGTAGTGAGTGTATGGTATAGTACTACTGTGTTGAGTAGTGAGTGTATGGTATAGTACTACTGTGTTGAGTAGTGAGTGTATGGTATAGTACTACTGTGTTGACTAGTGAGTGTATGGTATAGTACTACTGTGTTGAGTAGTGAGTGTATGGTATAGTACTACTGTGTTGACTAGTGAGTGTATGGTATAGTACTACTGTGGGGAGTGTATGGTATAATACTACTGTGTTGAGTAGTGAGTGTATGGTATAGTACTACTGTGTTGAGTAGTGAGTGTATGGTATAGTACTACTGTGTTGAGTAGTGAGTGTATGGTATAGTACTACTGTGTTGAGTAGTGAGTGTATGGTATAGTACTACTGTGTTGAGTAGTGCGTGTATGGTATAGTACTAGTGTGTTGAGTAGTGAGTGTATGGTATAGTACTACTGTGTTGAGTAGTGAGTGTATGGTATAGTACTACTGTGTTGAGTAGTGAGTGTATGGTATAGTACTACTTTGGGGAGTAGTGAGTGTGTGGTATAGTACTACTGTGGGGAGTAGTGAGTGTATGGTATAGTACTACTGTGGGGAGTGTATGGTATAATACTACTGTGTTGAGTAGTGAGTGAATGGTATAGTACTACTGTGTTGAGTAGTGAGTGTATGGTATAGTACTACTGTGTTGAGTGTATGGTGCAGTACTCTTGATAGACACTAGATGGGATATGGTGATAAGTTAGTTGTCTAGGCATGTCTTTGGATGGAGTCACGGCAGTATTGACTTTTTCAAGCTGTCTCCAGTTGTTTGCTGATGTTGTCCGAAGCTCATGTATATTTACAACAACACACAACATTGGAAGAAGATTACATGGTAGGAAAAATATAGGCTGTATCTTGTACACAAAGACAAATACAGGATGTATCTTGTACACAAAGACAAATACAGGATGTATCTTGTACACAAAGACAAATACAGGATGTATCTTGTACACAAAGACAAATACAGGATGTATCTTGTACACAAAGACAAATACAGGATGTATCCAAAAGTTGTCCGGAATCCAACACCTCTTTTCAGGTAAATTATTTGATTTGTATTTACGAAATGAATCAGAACCAAAAATGAAATGTTATTTGCTATCGGAAACTGATTTTCTTTGTCTTAGATGGGCAAGGTGCATTATGGGAGCAGGGTGACGATGCTCAACAGGCCTATAATTTTCTGTCGTCCTTTTTTTCCCATCCAATTTACTCTTTCAGTCATTTATTTTTTATATTGATATATAAATATTTTTCAAGTAATGAAATAGCCCAATGTCTCCTTGTTATAGTTGTAACAATACAAGGTTTTATCCCCGTGGCCTTATATTTTCCACTGCTATTAAGGGACCTCACATCTTCCTGTTCTGTCATTCTGTTTTTTATTAAATTATTTTTCAATTTAGCTTTCATCCAAATAGGCCAACGGCAATACAGCTATTCAGGTATATTTAAATCCCAATCTGAACAGCGCGCAATTCATAGTTCTGACCGAAAACTCGTCATATTCTGTGGTATGTTCACCTCTCCAGACCTGTTAGGGGAAACTGACGAGAATGGGGTCAGAGAGAAGTTTAGGTTGGCATAACAATGAATTAAACATCAGTATCTAAATTATTGATATTCTTCGGGGGTGGCAGGCGAACACGGAGCCCTTATGTCTCTTAATCCATGACTGATGAAAGGATGGGAGAGGCTCTCCGCGCGTTCACACAAACCCTCCCCGTCGCTCTGTTACTGACCGCGGGAGCGCGCAGTGGACCGCTCTTCTTCTCGATCACTTTTGCGAGAAGAAAACAGCCTCCGGAACGCACCGCATCGTCCTACACAGAGAAACAATGTTTCCTCCACCGCCCACCTTCACCGTTCTCACCGCGGAGAAAAGTCCCGTTAAAGGATTTACTATGGAAGACGGTAGTTGTTTTGCTCACTAATCTGTGTCATAAAGAGGATATAATCCAAGGTGCCCTGCTAGGATAAACTGCGAGGATTGGGAATTAATATCGGACAGGTAAGGATAAAAAAAAGTGGACTGGAGATGATTATCTATTTTACACATTATGACACAAATATTATTGTAATTATGCTGTAATGTGTGGACTAGATAGATCATTATCAAATGTAAGCCTATAAAATCAATCTATCCATTTGAGGTCTATAATTCCGGTTTCATAAAGTCTCATCAGGAAAAAAACATCAACGTAAATAGTTTTCTGTATTTTACCACAATTGTTGGATATTTAGTTCAGAATGAACTATAATTAATTGGATTAAACTTCAGAGGTTGAAATGACATCAAGCAATCCCCGTCGCCGATCTGTTTCAGCACCAAGGACAGCCAGGCACTCCTCTGGTGCGCTCGGCAGTTTGCGCCAAAGCTCTCTTGCATCATTAGCAAGCCTCGCACGCTGGCACTGTTATGTGAATTAAAAAAAGAGAAAATCACCAAAACCACTCTCTCATAGTCAAAGTTTGAAGACGTGAAATTGTAGCTAAACGAATTTATCTGAGTTCGGGAATTTGGTCGTCCTAAACATGGTAAAAGTTGTAAGGTTAAATCAATCACACTAATCAACGTTGTATTGTAAACTCGTTCCATAGATGTTTGTTGTTGTTGACTGTATTTATATTTATTTAGCATCTCTGAGACACAGCCTTTATATCCCTAGTTTACTCACGGTGTCCCATATTCTCTCTGAGACACAGCCTATCCCTAGTTTACTCACTGTGTCCCATATTCTCTCTGAGACACAGCCTAGCCCTAGTTGACTCACTGTGTCCCATATTCTCTCTGAGACACAGCCTATCCCTAGTTTACTCACTGTGTCCCATATTCTCTCTGAGACACAGCCTAGCCCTAGTTTACTCACTGTGTCCCATATTCTCTCTGAGACACAGCCTATCCCTAGTTTACTCACTGTGTCCCATATTCTCTCTGAGACACAGCCTAGCCCTAGTTTACTCACTGTGTCCCATATTCTCTCTGAGACACAGCCTAGCCCTAGTTTACTCACTGTGTCCCATATTCTCTCTGAGACACAGCCTATCCCTAGTTTACTCACTGTGTCCCATATTCTCTCTGAGACACAGCCTAGCCCTAGTTTACTCACTGTGTCCCATATTCTCTCTCAGACACAGCCTAGCCCTAGTTTACTCACTGTGTCCCATATTCTCTCTGAGACACAGCCTATCCCTAGTTTACTCACTGTGTCCCATATTCCCAGAGATATAATATGGTTGTACTCTGTACTCGTAATGCAACAGGATGTATCAGTGTATTCTGCTCAGGATTCATTCTGTGTCTAACATTATGGCTACCTTTCTAGTTCTGTTATAGATGAGCAGAATAAATCATTGTCTATGGTAAAAGGTACATTTCCTGAAGATAATCTGTGTGTTCCCGTGTGATAATGAATAAATAAATTTAATGAACATCCTTTTGTCTTCTTCTCAGTTGGTGAAAATGGCGTCATGGCGGCTGGTCAGTCTCCTGGCGGTGTGGACTGTTGTGTTGGGTCTGGCTCAGTGTTGCCCAGAACCCTGTAGCTGTCTGGATAAATACGCCCACCAGTTCGCTGACTGCGCCTACAAAGACCTGCTGCTGGTGCCCGTAGGTCTCCCATTTAACGTCACCACCCTCTCGCTCTCCGCCAACAAGATCAAACTCCTGAAGGCCAAGAGCTTTAGTAACGTCACCCAGGTGTGTTCCTGTGTGAATGTGTTCCTGTGTGAATGTGGTCCTGTGTGGCTTAGTTGGTAGAGCAATGCCAAGGACCGTGGGTTCGATTCTTGCTGGGGCCACCCATTTTTAAAAGTGTCTCTGCTAAATATTATATTACTGGTGTAGTGAAAGACAGATTTGAATGAGTAAAGTCTTGTTCTTCAGGTGACCTCCCTATGGCTGGCCCACAACGAGATTGTGACCATGGAGAGGGACACTCTGGCCCCGTTGATCCAGCTGCGAAACCTGGATCTCAGCTACAACAAGATCATCAGCTTCCCCTGGGAGGACCTGGCCAACCTCACCGCTCTTCAGCTGCTCAAGATGAACAACAATGAGATGATCAACCTCCCTAAAGATGCCTTCTCCACTCTCAAAGACCTGAGGTCCCTGAGGATCAACAACAACAGGTTCACTACCATCGTCCAGGGGACCTTCACCTCGCTGAGCTCCATGTCACACCTTCAGATCTACAACAACCCTTTCACCTGCTCCTGCAGTCTGGAGTGGCTGAGAGACTGGATCACGGAGTCTAAGATCTCTGTCCCAGAGCAGGACTCTATCGTCTGCGAGGCCCCAGAGCATCTGCAAGGGGCCCTGGTGACCAAGATGCCCAAACTGGACTGCAAGGCTCCGACGGTGTCCATCACCTATCAGCCCAACCTGGACAACACTGAGCTATACGAAGGGTTTATGGTGATCCTCAATTGTGAGACCAAGGGAAACCCCAAACCAGAGGTCAGCTGGGAGGTAGTGAACGCAGGGAACCAGAAGTTCACATTCAGTTTGCCCTCTGAGGTCAGCGAGAAAAGCGACTCACCAATCAACGATAAAACTACCAACGGCCGGTTCTTGGTCTTCCAGAACGGCACTCTGATCATCCCCCGTATGAGCAAGAAGGAGGATGGGAACTACAGCTGCTCAGCTGTCAACGATCTCGGTAAAGCAAACAGCACAGCGAAGGTAGTAGTGGCGGGCACCAAGAAACAAGCCATTAACTCCATGCTGGACACCACAGTAGATAAGATCCTCCGTCCGTCCGGTGGAAACAAGCCGGGGCCTAAGATGACCAACCAGATCATCAACTGGCCCAAGTCCGACTCTGAGAAGACCAAGAACGTTCCAACTGGGTCGTCTGTTAAACACGCCGATGGCTCAGTGCAGGCTGGCGAGGGCTCAGAGGAGCTGCCGTTTACCAGTAAGTGTGGGGTCAGCGATGGCACACAGTACATCTCCAACCACGCGTTCAACCTCAGTCTGGACCAGCTGAAGCAGTACACCTTTGATTTCGGCGTCATCGCGTTGGAAGTATCCGAGACCGAGGCCAAAGTGCAGCTCAATCCTCTGCAGCTCCCCAACAGTAAGAACAACCTTCATCTCAGCCACAATGAGAACCTCGAGACCGTCAACAAAGAACCGTTCAGCCTCTATCAAGCCTCAACCAAAACAGACCCTCTGGACATGCTCTATCTGTGTTTTAACACTGGTAACGGACACTCTGTGGTGCAGTGGTCCCGGATAGAGGAAGGGATCAACGCCTATAAGTTCCAGGGTCTACAACCAGGCACTAACTACACCCTGTGTCTGACCTACGGAGGGCAGGACTGTCAGGTCCAGGTAGTCTTCACAACCAGGAAGAAGATTCCTTCTCTGTTGATCATAGTGATGGTTAGTACCTTCCTGTTGGTGCTGGCTACAGTCCCTCTGCTGGGAGCCACCTGCTGTCATCTCTTATACAAGTACCAGGGAAAGACTTATAAACTGATCATGAAGGCGGCGCAGAAGAACCCAGATCCGATGGAGAAACAAATGGTCGGAGGTGATTTTGACCCCCGGGCGTCGTTTGTCGAATTGGAAAAGAATTTCAACCCGAGTGAAATGGAGGACGGAGAGGACGGAGAGGACGGAGAGGACGCCGACGGGGAGGAGGTGGAGGGGAGCATCGTTACCGAGTCCATTCCAGGTTCTACGTCTAAATTCGAGGTGGGCTCTGAGTACAGCGATAGATTACCGTTGGGGGCGGAGGCGGTGAATATCTCTGAAGACGGAAACGGTAATTACAAAGAGCCAAGTCGTTGAGCAGAGCTGTGTGATGCTACTGGGGGGGGAGGGGAGGGGGGGGGGGTAAAATAGTTACTGTCAACTACATTTTAAACTAAGTAACTCACCTATCATTATTTCACGTAAATATGATAGCCCTGATGAAGGTGGATGGCTCATTTTACCTCAGAACGTAAGCGATCAGTTATAACCCAAATAAGAGACTGTCAAAATGAACAGTTGAGCAGTAAAACGAATGGTATTGTATATATAAAACTTACAACGTTCCTCTTACAGTAACAACAGTGCAAGCACAGTTTTTCTACAGTTAAAACAGACCTCTGCTAACTGCTGAACAGCGTACCTTATTGAGATGTCCCCTTCATGCAGGGCGTAGGCTAGCCGAAAGAGTGGTGCGCTTTACGCGAGCATCAGTTTCGACAGGTTGCGGCGCTGAACAACACAGGCGCGCCTCAACGCGTCCGCCTCGTTGCGTACACGCACCGTTATTTTAATTGTTCTGTGAGATTATCAAAAAGAGAGAGGGGGGGGGGGGGAAATCACTTGATGTTGTCAAGGCATGTGCTGTGTCTGGGCTCAAACCCAGGTCACTATCAACTGATGTTGTTTAATGTACTGTGGGGCTCTTCGAGATATGTGTGACTTTAAAAAACAAACGGGTACATCCACGGCATGTCACACAGACGACGTATTTTCTTCATGTGTGGTTTTAATTAGCGTAGACTATAGGACTTTAGATATTCTCAGTGTCGATATGTGATGTAAAAAAAAAAAAAAACAGTAAAATTGAACGATTCTCTTTTTTTATTAAAGTATAGCTAAATGAACCCGTCTACAGTATCATTAACTGAGGCGTCAAGGAGCGTCTCGTTCCTGTGAATGTCCTGTCGTTTTATGCATAGTGAGTTTTTTGGTGAGCTATACTGTTCAAACGATGTTGTACAAATATGCCCCGATCTTTCAAGATTTTTGATATGATTTTATGTACGTGAAATTAATAAAATATCCCAAAACAATTTTTAAATTCTCCTATTTCCTGTCATTGAGTCAGAAAACTGTTTTCAACTTCATTTTAACTCGACGGGATAAGGTTTGGTACTTGTGTGACTCAACACTGCTGTGAATTAAACAATAAAATAAGGTTTATATAGGGATTGGGCGTTGGCCGTGATTTGTAGTGACCGCCTGTTAGCGGTCTATCCACCTAAAGCTGGTTTTCTATTATAGGGAGGTACGGAAACATTGTCTGTGGTTGTTATATTTCTTACTGATATTACGGAGCTGTAGCGAGAACAAATGCATGTGTTGGATAAGCGTCGCAAACGGTTCTAAATTATACGATTCTGGACTGCTTTAGTTTCCCTTCAATTGTAAAAAAAAAAAAAGAAAAGTGATTGACACAAATAGCCTTTAGAATTTATTTATGGACAGAATGATATACCTACATTTTTTGTGCATCAACATAATATAGCGCTGCTTTTGACCAAACTCACTTTTCATTACCGCATCACGGGAAATGGACTGTCCTGCAGGCTGCAGCAGAATAACGGCCGAGCGCTACTCTTCTCTTTCTTCTCACGGTAGGCTATGAAGCTGACACAATCACACCAAGTATTCTTATTACTAATCTTCATTCATTTATATCACTAATGTTTTCTTTCCCGATTACATACAATTACACTCCTTCCGCATGATTGATTCGTTAAATAGCCTATATTGAAATGTTATAACGATAGGCTACGAACAGGTGCGTAATTGTTCACATAAACATCACCATATGGGAAAAATAATCTTTCAAAACATCAGTATATATTGCTAATAATTTGCTAAAATATATTTACTATCGAACGTTTCCTGAAAAGCAACATGACAAACATATGTATTTCCTAACGAAACGAAATTATTTTTGTTTTACTTGACACATAAATCAACACGGAAATCGTTCGTCATCTTTCGTTTTAATTTCATGTTAATCATACCATAAATGTATTTATTTCATTCAAAAGCTACTCGAGTCACTGTCACAATATGCCGCAACACACAAAGAGAATAAGTAGATGATCCTGCACACATAACATTGAAGCTACATTTTCACAACTATAAATTGACAAAAATAACAATCCAAAACAATATCAGCGGAATTATAGTAGAGATATTTTATAAGAGGTGCAAGGTGAACTACAGCAAAGAGGTCAAGTAAACAGTTTCATCTGTCTACATTTTAATCACAATTTCATACATTTTCAACATAGATATTAGTTATTAGCCTGGAATCAGAACAGAATTGTACCGTTTTGGAACAATTCAGTTTGGCTTCCAGCATACAATAGATATTTACACCAGTCAGTGTAACATTGAAAATTAACAGCTACTATATAATCTTCCATTACAGAGCAGTCTGTATATTAATAAATAGTCACATTCTAACCCACGTATACATGGTCAAACTAGCCTGGATTCCAAGATGATAAGTTCTGTTTCCAGTGGTGAAATGGAGTGTATCAGTTAGGCTTCCAGGCTATGGTCAGAGAGGAGTTCAGTGTCACGCTACCTTTCCTGCTAGACTAGAGATTCTGTCGGGGCGTCAGAGCGAACAAAGAGACAGACAACGCACATCCAGGTTGATCCCACTGTGTAGCACTACCTTGGACCAGGGCTGATAAGTAGTGCACTATATAGGAACTAACTAAGGTGCCATTTAGGACACAAGCCCTAGACAGGTAGCCACTCAGAAGACAGACTTCCCGAGGCACTGAGCTAGAAGGTCTACCACGTTTACATCTAATCTTTCCATTTTCTAAACAAATCAGAGATCATTGATTGATTGGTTCAATGGGAAACTTGCATGAAAAACAGAGGCAAGCGCACAAAACTCAAGTCAGAATACCTACGGCCCTAAGTGCACTTACTTGAACGAATGCAGTCAGATCAATGCATAGACATATAATACTATAGTTATATTCTGCCCACGAGCCATCCATACACCAGTTATAATCTGCCCACGAGCCATCCATACACCAACAAAGGCCATTCCAATTCAGTCAATTCTGCTAGTAAAATTAAACTCTAAATCCAATTTTCCCTCATTGAAAAGCAATGGAAGGAAATGTGTATTTTAAAAGGGGCAGTATGAGCTCTGCCATTTCCTTGTTTCTAACAGTGACAAAACAAGCGGAGTAGAGAAGCATTAAACCATGTGACCTACCTGTTATGTACGGTACCTACTGACGTGGAACTGATGCACACACACTACATGTTAAGGGTTTTACATTTATATACATTGTAAAATAATTTGTCTGTAATGTCTTTATCGTTATGTCAGACCCCAGTTAGACTAGCTGTCTCCATGGTATCAGACCCCAGTTAGACTAGCTGTCTCCATGGTATCAGACCCCAGTTAGACTAGCTGTCTCCATGGTATCAGACCCCAGTTAGACTAGCTGTCTCCATGGTATCAGACCCCAGTTAGACTAGCTGTCTCCATGGTATCAGACCCCATTAAGACTAGCTGTCTCCATGGTATCAGACCACATTAAGACTAGCTGTCTCCATGGTATCAGACCCCATTAAGACTAGCTGTCTCCATGGCATCAGACCCCAGTTACACTAGCTGTCTCCATGGTATCAGACCCCAGTTAGACTAGCTGTCTCCATGGTATCAGACCCCAGTTAGACTAGCTGTCTCCATGGTATCAGACCCCAGTTAGACTAGCTGTCTCCATGGTATCAGACCCCAGTAAGACTAGCTGTCTCCATGGCATCAGACCCCAGTTAGACTAGCTGTCTCCATGGCATCAGACCCCAGTTAGACTAGCTGTCTCCATGGTATCAGACCCCAGTTAGACTAGCTGTCTCCATGGTATCAGACCCCAGTTAGACTAGCTGTCTCCATGGTATCAGACCCCAGTAAGACTAGCTGTCTCCATGGTATCAGACCCCAGTAAGACTAGCTGTCTCCATGGTATCAGACCCCATTAAGACTAGCTGTCTCCATGGTATCAGACCCCAGTTAGACTAGCTGTCTCCATGGCATCAGACCCCAGTTACACTAGCTGTCTCCATGGCATCAGACCCCAGTTAGACTAGCTGTCTCCATGGCATCAGACCCCAGTTAGACTAGCTGTCTCCATGGTATCAGACCCCAGTTAGACTAGCTGTCTCCATGGTATCAGACCCCAGTTAGACTAGCTGTCTCCATGGTATCAGACCCCAGTTAGACTAGCTGTCTCCATGGCATCAGACCCCAGTTAGACTAGCTGTCTCCGTGGTATCAGACTCCAGTTAGACTAGCTGTCTCCATGGCATCAGACCCCAGTTAGACTAGCTGTCTCCATGGTATCAGACCCCAGTTAGACTAGCTGTCTCCATGGCATCAGACCCCAGTTAGACTAGCTGTCTCCATGGTATCAGACCCCAGTTAGACTAGCTGTCTCCATGGTATCAGACCCCAGTTAGACTAGCTGTCTCCATCTGCGTCGGCTAATGGGGATCATAATAAATCTAAACCGTGTAAACCACTGTGAAATATCTTTAAGAAGCAAAAATCTTGTTTGAGGCTGGTGTACAAAACCAAAACTTAAGATCGGGAAGCATAGAAATAGCACACAGAACAGAGCTACCACTTCTTAGACTGGCTTTCAATGCGAATGACAGATCTATGACTCACAATTCTACGGGAATTAGGTCAGGTCACCCAAAAAGTGACATAATGCGGCTTTAAATTTCAGTTTGCTTCCTGAATTGGAATGGAATTGACCCCAAGCCTGGGAGACAGCTTCAGTCTCAGTTAGTCGCTGCCTCCGTTTCCTTCCCTGCCTCCGTGTTTCCTGCCTCCTTCTTGATCCCCTCCTTTGCAGCCCAGTTGAGTGTTCCGTTGAAGAAGCTCTCGCTGCTCTGACGCTGAAAGTGCTTCCTGGAGCCCACCAGCGAGGGGTTGTTGACCAGGGTGTAGAGGAGCTGCCAGTGGCCCCGTGCCCGTTTAGAGATGGATACCTTATGCTGCGGCTTCTTCTCTTGATTGACTAGCTGGATGCCTGGGGGAGAGACACACAGAGAGTATCTATATGGTTCACAGAATGAGTAGACAGACACAGAGATGTTCAGACAGACACAGAGATGTTCACAGACAGACACAGAGATGTTCACAGACAGACACAGAGATGTTCACAGACAGACACAGAGATGTTCACAGACAGACACAGAGATGTTCACAGACAGACACAGAGATGTTCACAGACAGACACAGAGATGTTCACAGACAGACACAGAGATGTTCACAGACAGACACAGAGATGTTCAGACAGACACAGAGATGTTCACAGACAGACACAGAGATGTTCACAGACAGACACAGAGATGTTCAGACAGACACAGAGATGTTCAGACAGACACAGAGATGTTCAGACAGACACAGAGATGTTCAGACAGACACAGAGATGTTCAGACAGAGATGTTCAGACAGACACAGAGATGTTCACAGACAGACACAGAGATGTTCAGATAGACACAGAGATGTTCACAGATAGACACAGAGATGTTCACAGACAGACACAGAGATGTTCACAGACAGACACAGAGATGTTCAGATAGACACAGAGATGTTTAGACAGACACAGAGATGTTTACAGATAGACAAAGAGATGTTCAGATAGACACAGAGATGTTCAGATAGACACAGAGATGTTTAGACAGACACAGAGATGTTTAGACAGACACAGAGATGTTCAGATAGACACAGAGATGTTTAGACAGACACAGAGATGTTCACAGACAGACACAGAGATGTTCACAGACAGACACAGAGATGTTCACAGATAGACACAGAGATGTTCAGACAGACACAGAGATGTTCAGACAGAGATGTTCAGACAGACACAGAGATGTTCAGACAGAGATGTTCAGACAGACACAGAGATGTTCAGATAGACACAGAGATGTTCAGACAGACACAGAGATGTTCAGACAGACACAGAGGTGTTCAGACAGACACAGAGATGTTCAGACAGACACAGAGATGTTCAGACAGAGATGTTCAGACAGACACAGAGATGTTCAGACAGACACAGAGATGTTCAGACAGACACAGAGATGTTCACAAACAGACACAGAGGCGTTCAGACAGACACAGATCTTATAACTTCATTTAGGAGAACCTGTCTTTTGGGTTACAGCATTTGGAAGCTGGCCAGTAGGGAGCTACACAATTACAATACCCGGAAAAAAGCAATAACGCAAAGCAATCCTATTGTAATCCTGTCAGCTATAGCAGCAGCAAGGTAGGACCATATTGAGCTGAACATTAACACGCTGTGTGAGTCTCAAATGGGACCCTATTCCCTATAGAGTGCGATAAGGGTCTCTGGTCTATATGAGTGCACTATATAGGCAATAGGGTGCTATTTGGAACTCAGCCTCTGAATTCTCCCTCTGGGCCCCATAAATATGAACCAGTCTATTACAGCAGACCATCTGTGTAACCAACAGCTCTAGGCATCATCTCTGCAATACAACAGATGATCACTGATGATGATGAGGATGACAACCACGCATTACAGTCAACGTAGAGACACGCAGGAACGCAACGGCAGATCCTTTGTTGGTTTGTTGCACTCTACATTACCCAGACATCCTACTGAATAAAAACTCTACATTACCCAGACATTCTACTGAATAAAAACTCTACATTACCAAGACATCCTACTGAATAAAAACTATGCATTACCCAGACATCCTACTGAATAAAAACTCTACATTACCCAGACATCCTACTGAATAAAAACTCTACATTACCAAGACATCCTACTGAATAAAAACTCTACATTACCAAGACATCCTACTGAATAAAAACTATGCATTACCCAGACATCCTACTGAATAAAAACTCTACATTACCCAGACATTCTACTGAATAAAAACTATGCATTACCCAGACATCCTACTGAATAAAAACTCTACATTACCCAGACATCCTACTGAATAAAAACTATGCATTACCCAGACATCCTACTGAATAAAAACTCTACATTACCCAGACATTCTACTGAATAAAAACTATGCATTACCCAGACATCCTACTGAATAAAAACTCTACATTACCCAGACATCCTACTGAATAAAAACTATGCATTACCCAGACATCCTACTGAATAAAAATTATACATTACCAAGACATCCTACTGAATAAAAACTACATTACCCAGACATCCTACGGAATAAAAACTATACATTACCCAGACATCCTACTGAATAAAAATAAAATACCTCCATGGTGGAATCCTATACTACATATTAATACCATGGTGGAATCCTATACTACATATTAATACCTCCATGGTGGAATCCTATACTACATATTAATACCTCCATGGTGGAATCCTATACTACATATTAATACCTCCATGGTGGAATCCTATACTACATATTAATACCATGGTGGAATCCTATACTACATATTAATACCTCCATGGTGGAATCCTATACTACATATTAATACCTCCATGGTGGAATCCTATACTACATATTAATACCTCCATGGTGGAATCCTATACTACATATTAATACCATGGTGGAATCCTATACTACATATTAATACCATGGTGGAATCCTATACTACATATTAATACCTCCATGGTGGAATCCTATACTACATATTAATACCATGGTGGAATCCTATACTACATATTAATACCATGGTGGAATCCTATACTACATATTAATACCTCCATGGTGGAATCCTATACTACATATTAATACCATGGTGGAATCCTATACTACATATTAGTACCATGGTGGAATCCTATACTACATATTAATACCTCCATGGTGGAATCCTATACTACATATTAATACCTCCATGGTGGAATCCTATACTACATATTAATACCATGGTGGAATCCTATACTACATTTTAATACCTCCATGGTGGAATCCTATACTACATATTAATACCTCCATGGTGGAATCCTATACTACATATTAATACCTCCATGGTGGAATCCTATACTACATATTAATACCTCCATGGTGGAATCCTATACTACATATTAATACCATGGTGGAATCCTATACTACATATTAATACCTTCATGGTGGAATCCTATACTACATATTAATACCTCCATGGTGGAATCCTATACTACATATTAATACCTCCATGGTGGAATCCTATACTACATATTAATACCTCCATGGTGGAATCCTATGCTACATATTAATACCTCCATGGTGGAATCCTATACTACATATTAATACCATGGTGGAATCCTATACTACATATTAATACCTCCATGGTGGAATCCTATACTACATATTAATACCATGGTGGAATCCTATACTACATATTAATACCTCCATGGTGGAATCCTATACTACATATTAATACCATGGTGGAATCCTATACTACATATTAATACCTCCATGGTGGAATCCTATACTACATATTAATACCATGGTGGAATCCTATACTACATATTAATACCTCCATGGTGGAATCCTATACTACATATTAATACCATGGTGGAATCCTATACTACATATTAATACCA
Organism: Salvelinus fontinalis; assembly: GCF_029448725.1. Classification (NCBI taxonomy): domain Eukaryota; kingdom Metazoa; phylum Chordata; class Actinopteri; order Salmoniformes; family Salmonidae; genus Salvelinus; species Salvelinus fontinalis. The sequence continues at coordinate 1,176,312 of NW_026600210.1, read as the reverse complement.
TGGTGGAATCCTATACTACATATTAATACCTCCATGGTGGAATCCTATACTACATATTAATACCATGGTGGAATCCTATACTACATATTAATACCATGGTGGAATCCTATACTACATATTAATACCATGGTGGAATCCTATACTACATATTAATACCTCCATGGTGGAATCCTATACTACATATTAATACCATGGTGGAATCCTATACTACATATTAATACCTCCATGGTGGAATCCTATACTACATATTAATACCTCCATGGTGGAATCCTATACTACATATTAATACCTCCATGGTGGAATCCTATACTACATATTAATACCTCCATGGTGGAATCCTATACTACATATTAATACCTCCATGGTGGAATCCTATACTACATATTAATACCTCCATGGTGGAATCCTATACTACATATTAATACCTCCATGGTGGAATCCTATACTACATATTAATACCATGGTGGAATCCTATACTAGATATTAATACCTCCATGGTGGAATCCTATACTACATATTAATACCATGGTGGAATCCTATACTACATATTAATACCTCCATGGTGGAATCCTATACTACATATTAATAACTCCATGGTGGAATCCTATACTACATATTAATACCTCCATGGTGGAATCCTATACTACATATTAATACCTCCATGGTGGAATCCTATACTACATATTAATACCTCCATGGTGGAATCCTATACTACATATTAATACCTCCATGGTGGAATCCTATACTACATATTAATACCTCCATGGTGGAATCCTATACTACATATTAATACCTCCATGGTGGAATCCTATACTACATATTAATACCTCCATGGTGGAATCCTATACTCATATTAATACCTCCATGGTGGAATCCTATACTACATATTAATACCATGGTGGAATCCTATACTACATATTAATACCTCCATGGTGGAATCCTATACTACATATTAATACCTCCATGGTGGAATCCTATACTACATATTAATACCTCCATGGTGGAATCCTATACTACATATTAATACCTCCATGGTGGAATCCTATACTACATATTAATACCATGGTGGAATCCTATACTACATATTAATACCTCCATGGTGGAATCCTATACTACATATTAATACCTCCATGGTGGAATCCTATATTACATATTAATACCTCCATGGTGGAATCCTATACTACATATTAATACCTCCATGGTGGAATCCTATGCTACATATTAATACCATGGTGGAATCCTATACTACATATTAATGCCTCCATGGTGGAATCCTATACTACATATTAATACCATGGTGGAATCCTATACTACATATTAATACCTCCATGGTGGAATCCTATACTACATATTAATACCATGGTGGAATCCTATACTACATATTAATACCATGGTGGAATCCTATACTACATATTAATACCTTCATGGTGGAATCCTATACTATATATTAATACCTCTATGGTGGAATCCTATACTACATATTAATACCTCCATGGTGGAATCCTATACTACATATTAATACCATGGTGGAATCCTATACTACATATTAATACCTCCATGGTGGAATCCTATACTACATATTAATACCTCCATGGTGGAATCCTATACTACATATTAATACCTCCATGGTGGAATCCTATACTACATATTAATACCATGGTGGAATCCTATACTACATATTAATACCATGGTGGAATCCTATACTACATATTAATACCTCCATGGTGGAATCCTATACTAAATATTAATACCTCCATGGTGGAATCCTATACTACATATTAATACCATGGTGGAATCCTATACTACATATTAATACCATGGTGGAATCCTATACTACATTTTAATACCATGGTGGAATCCTATACTACATATTAATACCATGGTGGAATCCTATACTACATATTAATACCATGGTGGAATCCTATACTACACATTAATACCTCCATGGTTGAATCCTATACTACATATTAATACCTCCATGGTGGAATCCTATACTACACATTAATACCTCCATGGTGGAATCCTATACTACATATTAATACCTCCATGGTTGAATCCTATACTACATATTAATACCTCCATGGTGGAATCCTATACTACATATTAATACCATGGTGGAATCCTATACTACACATTAATACCTCCATGGTGGAATCCTATACTACATATTAATACCTCCATGGTTGAATCCTATACTACATATTAATACCTCCATGGTGGAATCCTATACTACATATTAATACCATGGTGGAATACTATACTACATATTAATACCATGGTGGAATCCTATACTACACATTAATACCTCCATGGTGGAATCCTATACTACATATTAATACCATGGTGGAATCCTATACTACATATTAATACCTCCATGGTGGAATCCTATACTACATATTAATACCTCCATGGTGGAATCCTATACTACATATTAATACCTCCATGGTGGAATCCTATACTACATATTAATACCTCCATGGTGGAATCCTATACTACATATTAATACCATGGTGGAATCCTATACTACATATTAATACCACCATGGTGGAATCCTATACTACATATTAATACCTCCATGGTGGAATCCTATACTACATATTAATACCTCCATGGTGGAATCCTATACTACATATTAATACCTCCATGGTGGAATCCTATACTACATATTAATACCTCCATGGTGGAATCCTATACTACATATTAATACCTCCATGGTGGAATCCTATACTACATATTAATACCTCCATGGTGGAATCCTATACTACATATTAATACCTCCATGGTGGAATCCTATACTACATATTAATACCATGGTGGAATCCTATACTACATATTAATACCACCATGGTGGAATCCTATACTACATATTAATACCATGGTGGAATCCTATACTACATATTAATACCTCCATGGTGGAATCCTATAGTACATATTAATACCATGGTGGAATCCTATACTACATATTAATACCTCCATGGTGGAATCCTATACTACATATTAATACCATGGTGGATTCCTATACTACATATTAATACCTCCATGGTGGAATCCTATACTACATATTAATACCATGGTGGAATCCTATACTACATATTAATACCTCCATGGTGGAATCCTATACTACATATTAATACCATGGTGGAATCCTATACTACATATTAATACCATAGTGGAATCCTATACTACATATTAATACCTCCATGGTGGAATCCTATACTACATATTAATACCTCCATGGTGGAATCCTATACTACATATTAATACCATGGTGGAATCCTATACTACATATTAATACCTCCATGGTGGAATCCTATACTACATATTAATACCTCCATGGTGGAATCCTATACTACATATTAATACCTCCATGGTGGAATCCTATACTACATATTAGTACCCCCATGGTGGAATCCTATACTACATATTAATACCTCCATGGTGGAATCCTATACTACATATTAATACCATGGTGGAATCCTATACTACATATTAATACCTCCATGGTGGAATCCTATACTACATATTAATACCTCCATGGTGGAATCCTATACTACATATTAATACCATGGTGGAATCCTATACTACATATTAATACCTCCATGGTGGAATCCTATACTACATATTAATACCATGGTGGAATCCTATACTACATATTAATACCATGGTGGAATCCTATACTACATATTAATACCTCCATGGTGGAATCCTATACTACATATTAATACCTCCATGGTGGAATCCTATACTACATATTAGTACCTCCATGGTGGAATCCTATACTATACTACATATTAATACCTCCATGGTGGAATCCTATACTACATATTAATACCTCCATGGTGGAATCCTATACTACATATTAATACCATGGTGGAATCCTATACTACATATTAATACCATGGTGGAATCCTATACTACATATTAATACCTCATGGTGGAATCCTATACTACATATTAATACCTCCATGGTGGAATCCTATACTACATATTAATACCTCCATGGTGGAATCCTATACTACATATTAATACCTCCATGGTGGAATCCTATACTACATATTAATACCTCCATGGTGGAATCCTATACTACATATTAATACCTCCATGGTGGAATCCTATACTACATATTAATACCATGGTGGAATCCTATACTACATATTAATACCATGGTGGAATCCTATACTACATATTAATACCTCCATGGTGGAATCCTATACTACATATTAATACCTCCATGGTGGAATCCTATACTACATATTAATACCTCCATGGTGGAATCCTATACTACATATTAATACCTCCATGGTGGAATCCTATACTACATATTAATACCTCCATGGTGGAATCCTATACTACATATTAATACCTCCATGGTGGAATCCTATACTACATATTAATACCTCCATGGTGGAATCCTATACTACATATTAATACCATGGTGGAATCCTATACTACATATTAATACCATGGTGGAATCCTATACTACATATTAATACCTCCATGGTGGAATCCTATACTACATATTAATACCTCCATGGTGGAATCCTATACTACATATTAATACCTCCATGGTGGAATCCTATACTACATATTAATACCTCCATGGTGGAATCCTATACTACATATTAATACCTCCATGGTGGAATCCTATACTACATATTAATACCATGGTGGAATCCTATACTACATATTAATACCTCCATGGTGGAATCCTATACTACATATTAATACCTCCATGGTGGAATCCTATACTACATATTAATACCTCCATGGTGGAATCCTATACTACATATTAATACCTCCATGGTGGAATCCTATACTACATATTAATACCTCCATGGTGGAATCCTATACTACATATTAATACCTCCATGGTGGAATCCTATACTACATATTAATACCTCCATGGTGGAATCCTATACTACATATTAATACCTCCATGGTGGAATCCTATACTACATATTAATACCATGGTGGAATCCTATACTACATATTAATACCACCATGGTGGAATCCTATACTACATATTAATACCTCCATGGTGGAATCCTATACTACATATTAATACCTCCATGGTGGAATCCTATACTACATATTAATACCTCCATGGTGGAATCCTATACTACATATTAATACCTCCATGGTGGAATCCTATACTACATATTAATACCTCCATGGTGGAATCCTATACTACATATTAATACCTCCATGGTGGAATCCTATACTACATATTAATACCTCCATGGTGGAATCCTATACTACATATTAATACCATGGTGGAATCCTATACTACATATTAATACCACCATGGTGGAATCCTATACTACATATTAATACCATGGTGGAATCCTATACTACATATTAATACCTCCATGGTGGAATCCTATAGTACATATTAATACCATGGTGGAATCCTATACTACATATTAATACCTCCATGGTGGAATCCTATACTACATATTAATACCATGGTGGATTCCTATACTACATATTAATACCTCCATGGTGGAATCCTATACTACATATTAATACCATGGTGGAATCCTATACTACATATTAATACCTCCATGGTGGAATCCTATACTACATATTAATACCATGGTGGAATCCTATACTACATATTAATACCATAGTGGAATCCTATACTACATATTAATACCTCCATGGTGGAATCCTATACTACATATTAATACCTCCATGGTGGAATCCTATACTACATATTAATACCATGGTGGAATCCTATACTACATATTAATACCTCCATGGTGGAATCCTATACTACATATTAATACCTCCATGGTGGAATCCTATACTACATATTAATACCTCCATGGTGGAATCCTATACTACATATTAGTACCCCCATGGTGGAATCCTATACTACATATTAATACCTCCATGGTGGAATCCTATACTACATATTAATACCATGGTGGAATCCTATACTACATATTAATACCTCCATGGTTGAATCCTATACTACATATTAATACCTCCATGGTGGAATCCTATACTACATATTAATACCATGGTGGAATCCTATACTACATATTAATACCTCCATGGTGGAATCCTATACTACATATTAATACCATGGTGGAATCCTATACTACATATTAATACCATGGTGGAATCCTATACTACATATTAATACCTCCATGGTGGAATCCTATACTACATATTAATACCTCCATGGTGGAATCCTATACTACATATTAGTACCTCCATGGTGGAATCCTATACTATACTACATATTAATACCTCCATGGTGGAATCCTATACTACATATTAATACCTCCATGGTGGAATCCTATACTACATATTAATACCATGGTGGAATCCTATACTACATATTAATACCATGGTGGAATCCTATACTACATATTAATACCTCCATGGTGGAATCCTATACTACATATTAATACCTCCATGGTGGAATCCTATACTACATATTAATACCTCCATGGTGGAATCCTATACTACATATTAATACCTCCATGGTGGAATCCTATACTACATATTAATACCTCCATGGTGGAATCCTATACTACATATTAATACCTCCATGGTGGAATCCTATACTACATATTAATACCATGGTGGAATCCTATACTACATATTAATACCACCATGGTGGAATCCTATACTACATATTAATACCTCCATGGTGGAATCCTATACTACATATTAATACCTCCATGGTGGAATCCTATACTACATATTAATACCTCCATGGTGGAATCCTATACTACATATTAATACCTCCATGGTGGAATCCTATACTACATATTAATACCTCCATGGTGGAATCCTATACTACATATTAATACCTCCATGGTGGAATCCTATACTACATATTAATACCTCCATGGTGGAATCCTATACTACATATTAATACCATGGTGGAATCCTATACTACATATTAATACCACCATGGTGGAATCCTATACTACATATTAATACCATGGTGGAATCCTATACTACATATTAATACCTCCATGGTGGAATCCTATAGTACATATTAATACCATGGTGGAATCCTATACTACATATTAATACCTCCATGGTGGAATCCTATACTACATATTAATACCATGGTGGATTCCTATACTACATATTAATACCTCCATGGTGGAATCCTATACTACATATTAATACCATGGTGGAATCCTATACTACATATTAATACCTCCATGGTGGAATCCTATACTACATATTAATACCATGGTGGAATCCTATACTACATATTAATACCATAGTGGAATCCTATACTACATATTAATACCTCCATGGTGGAATCCTATACTACATATTAATACCTCCATGGTGGAATCCTATACTACATATTAATACCATGGTGGAATCCTATACTACATATTAATACCTCCATGGTGGAATCCTATACTACATATTAATACCTCCATGGTGGAATCCTATACTACATATTAATACCTCCATGGTGGAATCCTATACTACATATTAGTACCCCCATGGTGGAATCCTATACTACATATTAATACCTCCATGGTGGAATCCTATACTACATATTAATACCATGGTGGAATCCTATACTACATATTAATACCTCCATGGTTGAATCCTATACTACATATTAATACCTCCATGGTGGAATCCTATACTACATATTAATACCATGGTGGAATCCTATACTACATATTAATACCTCCATGGTGGAATCCTATACTACATATTAATACCATGGTGGAATCCTATACTACATATTAATACCATGGTGGAATCCTATACTACATATTAATACCTCCATGGTGGAATCCTATACTACATATTAATACCTCCATGGTGGAATCCTATACTACATATTAGTACCTCCATGGTGGAATCCTATACTATACTACATATTAATACCTCCATGGTGGAATCCTATACTACATATTAATACCTCCATGGTGGAATCCTATACTACATATTAATACCATGGTGGAATCCTATACTACATATTAATACCATGGTGGAATCCTATACTACATATTAATACCTTCATGGTGGAATCCTATACTACATATTAATACCTCCATGGTGGAATCCTATACTACATATTAATACCTCCATGGTGGAATCCTATACTACATATTAATACCTCCATGGTGGAATCCTATACTACATATTAATACCTCCATGGTGGAATCCTATACTACATATTAATACCTCCATGGTGGAATCCTATACTACATATTAATACCATGGTGGAATCCTATACTACATATTAATACCATGGTGGAATCCTATACTACATATTAATACCTCCATGGTGGAATCCTATACTACATATTAATACCTCCATGGTGGAATCCTATACTACATATTAATACCTCCATGGTGGAATCCTATACTACATATTAATACCTCCATGGTGGAATCCTATACTACATATTAATACCTCCATGGTGGAATCCTATACTACATATTAATACCATGGTGGAATCCTATACTACATATTAATACCTCCATGGTGGAATCCTATACTACATATTAATACCATGGTGGAATCCTATACTACATATTAATACCTCCATGGTGGAATCCTATACTACATATTAATACCATGGTGGAATCCTATACTACATATTAATACCTCCATGGTGGAATCCTATAGTACATATTAATACCATGGTGGAATCCTATACTACATATTAATACCTCCATGGTGGAATCCTATACTACATATTAATACCATGGTGGAATCCTATACTACATATTAATACCTCCATGGTGGAATCCTATACTACATATTAATACCATGGTGGAATCCTATACTACATATTAATACCTCCATGGTGGAATCCTATACTACATATTAATACCATGGTGGAATCCTATACTACATATTAATACCATAGTGGAATCCTATACTACATATTAATACCTCCATGGTGGAATCCTATACTACATATTAATACCTCCATGGTGGAATCCTATACTACATATTAATACCTCCATGGTGGAATCCTATACTACATATTAGTACCCCCATGGTGGAATCCTATACTACATATTAATACCTCCATGGTGGAATCCTATACTACATATTAATACCATGGTGGAATCCTATACTACATATTAATACCTCCATGGTTGAATCCTATACTACATATTAATACCTCCATGGTGGAATCCTATACTACATATTAATACCATGGTGGAATCCTATACTACATATTAATACCTCCATGGTGGAATCCTATACTACATATTAATACCATGGTGGAATCCTATACTACATATTAATACCATGGTGGAATCCTATACTACATATTAATACCTCCATGGTGGAATCCTATACTACATATTAATACCTCCATGGTGGAATCCTATACTACATATTAGTACCTCCATGGTGGAATCCTATACTATACTACATATTAATACCTCCATGGTGGAATCCTATACTACATATTAATACCTCCATGGTGGAATCCTATACTACATATTAATACCATGGTGGAATCCTATACTACATATTAATACCATGGTGGAATCCTATACTACATATTAATACCTTCATGGTGGAATCCTATACTACATATTAATACCTCCATGGTGGAATCCTATACTACATATTAATACCTCCATGGTGGAATCCTATACTACATATTAATACCTCCATGGTGGAATCCTATACTACATATTAATACCTCCATGGTGGAATCCTATACTACATATTAATACCTCCATGGTGGAATCCTATACTACATATTAATACCATGGTGGAATCCTATACTACATATTAATACCATGGTGGAATCCTATACTACATATTAATACCTCCATGGTGGAATCCTATACTACATATTAATACCTCCATGGTGGAATCCTATACTACATATTAATACCTCCATGGTGGAATCCTATACTACATATTAATACCTCCATGGTGGAATCCTATACTACATATTAATACCTCCATGGTGGAATCCTATACTACATATTAATACCATGGTGGAATCCTATACTACATATTAATACCTCCATGGTGGAATCCTATACTACATATTAATACCATGGTGGAATCCTATACTACATATTAATACCTCCATGGTGGAATCCTATACTACACATTAATACCATGGTGGAATCCTATACTACATATTAATACCTCCATGGTGGAATCCTATACTACATATTAATACCTCCATGGTTGAATCCTATACTACATATTAATACCTCCATGGTGGAATCCTATACTACATATTAATACCTCCATGGTGGAATCCTATACTACATATTAATACCATGGTGGAATCCTATACTACATATTAATACCTCCATGGTGGAATTCTATACTACATATTAATACCTCCATGGTGGAATCCTATACTACATATTAATACCATGGTGGAATCCTATACTACATATTAATACCTTCATGGTGGAATCCTATACTACATATTAATACCTTCATGGTGGAATCCTATACTACATATTAATACCTCCATGGTGGAATCCTATACTACATATTAATACCTCCATGGTGGAATCCTATACTACATATTAATACCTCCATGGTGGAATCCTATACTACATATTAATACCTCCATGGTGGAATCCTATACTACATATTAATACCTCCATGGTGGAATCCTATGCTACATAATAATACCTCCATGGTGGAATCCTATACTACATATTAATACCATGGTGGAATCCTATACTACATATTAATACCTCCATGGTGGAATCCTATACTACATATTAATACCATGGTGGAATCCTATACTACATATTAATACCATGGTGGAATCCTAAACTACATATTAATACCTCCATGGTGGAATCCTATACTACATATTAATACCTCCATGGTGGAATCCTATACTACATATTAATACCATGGTGGAATCCTATACTACATATTAATACCTCCATGGTGGAATCCTATACTACATATTAATACCATGGTGGAATCCTATATTACATATTAATACCTCCATGGTGGAATCCTATACTACACATTAATACCTCCATGGTGGAATCCTATACTACATATTAATACCACCATGGTGGAATCCTATACTACATATTAATACCATGGTGGAATCCTATACTACATATTAATACCTCCATGGTGGAATCCTATACTACATATTAATACCATGGTGGAATCCTATACTACATATTAATACCATGGTGGAATCCTATACTACATATTAATACCTCCATGGTGGTATCCTATACTACATATTAATACCTCCATGGTGGAATCCTATACTACATATTAATACCTCCATGGTGGAATCCTATACTACATATTAATACCTCCATGGTGGAATCCTATACTACATATTAATACCATGGTGGAATCCTATACTACATATTAATACCTCCATGGTGGAATCCTATACTACATATTAATACCTCCATGGTGGAATCCTATACTACATATTAATACCTCCATGGTGGAATCCTATTCTACATATTATTACCTCCATGGTGGAATCCTATACTACATATTAATACCATGGTGGAATCCTATACTACATATTAATACCTCCATGGTGGAATCCTATACTACATATTAATACCTCCATGGTGGAATCCTATACTACATATTAATACCTCCATGGTGGAATCCTATACTACATATTAATACCTCCATGGTGGAATCCTATACTACATATTAATACCTCCATGGTGGAATCCTATACTACATATTAATACCATGGTGGAATCCTATACTACATATTAATACCTCCATGGTGGAATCCTATGCTACATATTAATACCATGGTGGAATCCTATACTACATATTAATACCTCCATGGTGGAATCCTATACTACATATTAATACCATGGTGGAATCCTATACTACATATTAATACCTCCATGGTGGAATCCTATACTACCTCCATGGTGGAATCCTATACTACATATTAATACCATGGTGGAATCCTATACTACATATTAATACCATGGTGGAATCCTATACTACATATTAATACCTCCATGGTGGAATCCTATACTACATATTAATACCATGGTGGAATCCTATACTACACATTAATACCTCCATGGTGGAATCCTATACTACATATTGATAATTTCTTCGCTACATCTGCCTTTAGTGACCACACCCTCAGTCAACACCAGTTTAACCAATTAATGGGCTGTCCTAACACCAGTTTAACCAATTAATGGGCTGTCCCAACACCCAGTTTAACCACTTAATGGGCTGTCCCATCACCAGTTTAACCAATTAATGGGCTGTCCCAACACCAGTTTAACCACTTAATGGGCTGTCCCAAAGCCAGTTTAACCAATTAATGGGCTGTCCCAACACCAGTTTAACCAATTAATGGGCTGTCCCAACACCAGTTTAACCAATTAATGGGCTGTCCCATCACCAGTTTAACCAATTAATGGGCTGTCCCAACACTCAGTTTAACCAATTAATGGGCTGTCCCAACACCAGTTTAACCAATTAATGGGCTGTCCCAACACTCAGTTTAACCAATTAATGGGCTGTCCCATCACCAGTTTAACCAATTAATGGGCTGTCCCAACACTCAGTTTAACCAATTAATGGGCTGTCCCAACACTCAGTTTAACCAATTAATGGGCTGTCCTAACACCAGTTTAACCAATTAATGGGCTGTCCTAACACCAGTTTAACCAATTAATGGGCTGTCCCAACACCCAGTTTAACCAATTAATGGGCTGTCCCAATACCCAGTTTAACCAATTAATGGCCTGTCCCAACGCCAGTTTAACCAATTAATGGGCTGTCCCACCAGTTTAACCAATTAATGGGCTGTCCCAACACCAGTTTAACCAATTAATGGACTGTCCCAACACTCAGTTTAACCAATTAATGGGCTGTCCCAACACCAGTTTAACCAATTAATGGGCTGTCCCAACACCAGTTTAACCAATTAATGGACTGTCCCAACGCCAGTTTAACCAATTAATGGGCTGTCCCACCAGTTTAACCAATTAATGGGCTGTCCCAACACCAGTTTAACCAATTAATGGGCTGTCCCAACACCAGTTTAACCAATTAATGGGCTGTCCCAACAACCGTTTAACCAATTAATGGGCTGTCCCAACACCAGTTTAACCAATTAATGGGCTGTCCCAACACCAGTTTAACCAATTAATGGGCTGTCCCAACACCAGTTTAACCAATTCATGGACTGTCCCAACACCAGTTTAACCAATTAATGGGCTGTCCCAACACCAGTTTAACCAATTAATGGACTGTCCCAACACCAGTTTAACCAATTAATGGGCTGTCCCAACACCAGTTTAACCAATTAATGGACTGTCCCAACACCAGTTTAACCAATTAATGGGCTGTCCCAACACCAGTTTAACCAATTAATGGACTGTCCCAACACCAGTTTAACCAATTAATGGGCTGTCCCAACACCAGTTTAACCAATTAATGGGCTGTCCCAACGCCAGTTTAACCAATTAATGGGCTGTCCCAACACCAGTTTAACCAATTAATGGGCTGTCCCAACACCAGTTTAACCAATTAATGGACTGTCCCAACACCAGTTTAACCAATTAATGGGCTGTCCCAACACTCAGTTTAACTGAGTATACAGCTATAAGATGTGTTTGTCTTCCTAAGTGACAGCCTCCGAGATGAATAGAACATAACGTGGGCACACAGCTGAACAGAACAGAGCATGGGGTGTTATGCGTGGGCACACCTTACCGTAATTACAGATGATTAGTTTATCACACATCTGATCGTGGAGAGGCAACAGGACCAGGGTGTAAATTAAACCACATTACACTCAGGCCAGCTTTCTGCTTCCCACAATATTCTACTGTACGTGACAGACACTGGTATGAGCCAATTATATATTAGTTTGGACAGCAGGTCATTCAAGACATAATTTTCCTCTAGTCGCCTTTTTTTTATCAAGAGACAGCAGTCAGTCAGTCCTTTAGAAATGTTCCATATTGCATTTGAAATATGAACACAAATTAATTAAGAGTGATGCGTAAGAGGATTGAGAGGGCTAGTACACACCTTTTACAGGACTAGTACACACCTCCACTAGAGGTAGGTTACAGGACTAGTACACACCACCACTAGAGGTAGGTTACAGGACTAGTACACACCTTTTACAGGACTAGTACACACCTCCACTAGAGGTAGGTTACAGGACTAGTACACACCACTAGAGGTATGTTACAGGACTAGTACACCACCACTAGAGGTAGGTTACAGGACTAGTACACCACCACTAGAGGTAGGTTACAGGACTAGTACACCACCACTAGAGGTAGGTTACAGGACTAGTACACACCACTAGAGGTAGGTTACAGGACTAGTACACACCACCCCTAGAGGTAGGTTACAGGACTAGTACACCACTAGAGGTAGGTTACAGGACTAGTACACCACCACTAGAGGTAGGTTACAGGACTAGTACACACCACCACTAGAGGTAGGTTACAGGACTAGTACACCACTAGAGGTAGGTTACAGGACAAGTACACACCACCCCTAGAGGTAGGTTACAGGACTATTACACACCACCACTAGAGGTAGGTTACAGGACTAGTACACCACCACTAGAGGTAGGTTACAGGACTAGTACACCACCACTAGAGGTAGGTTACAGGACTAGTACACACCACCACTAGAGGTAGGTTACAGGACTAGTACAAACCACCACTAGAGGTAGGTTACAGGACTAGTACACCACCACTAGAGGTAGGTTACAGGACTAGTACACACCACCACTAGAGGTAGGTTACAGGACTAGTACACACCACCACTAGAGGTAGGTTACAGGACTAGTACACCACTAGAGGTAGGTTACAGGACTAGTACACACCACCACTAGAGGTAGGTTACAGGACTAGTACACCACTAGAGGTAGGTTACAGGACTAGTACACACCACCACTAGAGGTAGGTTACAGGACTAGTACACACCACCACTAGAGGTAGGTTACAGGACTAGTACACCACTAGAGGTAGGTTACAGGACTAGTACACACCACCACTAGAGGTAGGTTACAGGACTAGTACACACCACTAGAGGTAGGTTACAGGACTAGTACACCACCACTAGAGGTAGGTTACAGGACTAGTACACCACCACTAGAGGTAGGTTACAGGACTAGTACACACCACCACTAGAGGTAGGTTACAGGACTAGTACACACCACCACTAGAGGTAGGTTACAGGACTAGTACACCACCACTAGAGGTAGGTTACAGGACTAGTACACACCACCACTAGAGGTAGGTTACAGGACTAGTACACACCACCACTAGAGGTAGGTTACAGGACTAGTACACACCACCACTAGAGGTAGGTTACAGGACTAGTACACCACCACTAGAGGTAGGTTACAGGACTAGTACACACCACCACTAGAGGTAGGTTACAGGACTAGTACACCACCACTAGAGGTAGGTTACAGGACTAGTACACACCAGCACTAGAGGTAGGTTACAGGACTAGTACACCACTAGAGGTAGGTTACAGGACTAGTACACCACTAGAGGTAGGTTACAGGACTAGTACACCACTAGAGGTAGGTTACAGGACTAGTACACACCACCACTAGAGGTAGGTTACAGGACTAGTACACCACTAGAGGTAGGTTACAGGATTAGTACACACCACCACTAGAGGTAGGTTACAGGACTAGTACACCACCACTAGAGGTAGGTTACAGGACTAGTACACACCACCGCTAGAGGTAGGTTACAGGACTAGTACACCACCACTAGAGGTAGGTTACAGGACTAGTACACACCACCACTAGAGGTAGGTTACAGGACTAGTACACCACCACTAGAGGTAGGTTACAGGACTAGTACACCACCACTAGAGGTAGGTTACAGGACTAGTACACACCACCACTAGAGGTAGGTTACAGGACTAGTACACACCACCACTAGAGGTAGGTTACAGGACTAGTACACACCACCACTAGAGGTAGGTTACAGGACTAGTACACCACCACTAGAGGTAGGTTACAGGACTAGTACACACCACCACTAGAGGTAGGTTACAGGACTAGTACACCACCACTAGAGGTAGGTTACAGGACTAGTACACCACCACTAGAGGTAGGTTACAGGACTAGTACACACCACCACTAGAGGTAGGTTACAGGACTAGTACACACCACCACTAGAGGTAGGTTACAGGACTAGTACACCACCACCAGAGGTTAGGTTACAGGACTAGTACACACCACCACTAGAGGTAGGTTACAGCACTAGTACACACCACCACTAGAGGTAGGTTACAGGACTAGTACACCACTAGAGGTAGGTTACAGGACTAGTACACACCACCACTAGAGGTAGGTTACAGGACTAGTACACAACTAGAGGTAGGTTACAGGACTAGTACACACCACCACTAGAGGTAGGTTACAGGACTAGTACACCACTAGAGGTAGGTTACAGGACTAGTACACACCACCACTAGAGGTAGGTTACAGGACTAGTACACACCACTAGAGGTAGGTTACAGGACTAGTACACCACCACTAGAGGTAGGTTACAGGACTAGTACACCACCACTAGAGGTAGGTTACAGGACTAGTACAAACCACCACTAGAGGTAGGTTACAGGACTAGTACACCACCACTAGAGGTAGGTTACAGGCCTAGTACACACCACCACTAGAGGTAGGTTACAGGACTAGTACACACCACCACTAGAGGTAGGTTACAGGACTAGTACACACCACCACTAGAGGTAGGTTACAGGACTAGTACACCACCACTAGAGGTAGGTTACAGGACTAGTACACACCACCACTAGAGGTAGGTTACAGGACTAGTACACCACCACTAGAGGTAGGTTACAGGACTAGTACACACCAGCACTAGAGGTAGGTTACAGGACTAGTACACACCAGCACCAGAGGTAGGTTACAGGACTAGTACACCACTAGAGGTAGGTTACAGGACTAGTACACCACTAGAGGTAGGTTACAGGACTAGTACACACCACCACTAGAGGTAGGTTACAGGACTAGTACACACCACCACTAGAGGTAGGTTACAGGACTAGTACACCACTAGAGGTAGGTTACAGGACTAGTACACACCACCACTAGAGGTAGGTTACAGGACTAGTACACCACCACTAGAGGTAGGTTACAGGACTAGTACACACCACCACTAGAGGTAGGTTACAGGACTAGTACACCACCACTAGAGGTAGGTTACAGGACTAGTACACACCACCACTAGAGGTAGGTTACAGGACTAGTACACCACCACTAGAGGTAGGTTACAGGACTAGTACACCACCACTAGAGGTAGGTTACAGGACTAGTACACACCACCACTAGAGGTAGGTTACAGGACTAGTACACCACCACTAGAGGTAGGTTACAGGACTAGTACACACCACCACTAGAGGTAGGTTACAGGACTAGTACACACCACCACTAGAGGTAGGTTACAGGACTAGTACACACCACCACTAGAGGTAGGTTACAGGACTAGTACACCACCACTAGAGGTAGGTTACAGGACTAGTACACACCACCACTAGAGGTAGGTTACAGGACTAGTACACCACCACTAGAGGTAGGTTACAGGACTAGTACACACCAGCACTAGAGGTAGGTTACAGGACTAGTACACCACTAGAGGTAGGTTACAGGACTAGTACACCACTAGAGGTAGGTTACAGGACTAGTACACCACTAGAGGTAGGTTACAGGACTAGTACACACCACCACTAGAGGTAGGTTACAGGACTAGTACACCACTAGAGGTAGGTTACAGGATTAGTACACACCACCACTAGAGGTAGGTTACAGGACTGGTACACCACTAGAGGTAGGTTACAGGACTAGTACACCACCACTAGAGGTAGGTTACAGGACTAGTACACACCACCACTAGAGGTAGGTTACAGGACTAGTACACACCACCACTAGAGGTAGGTTACAGGACTAGTACACCACCACTAGAGGTAGGTTACAGGACTAGTACACCACCACTAGAGGTAGGTTACAGGACTAGTACACACCACCACTAGAGATAGGTTACAGGACTAGTACACACCACCACTAGAGGTAGGTTACAGGACTAGTACACCACCACTAGAGGTAGGTTACAGGACTAGTACACACCACCACTAGAGGTAGGTTACAGGACTAGTACACCACCACTAGAGGTAGGTTACAGGACTAGTACACCACTAGTGGTAGGTTACAGGACTAGTACACACCACCACTAGAGGTAGGTTACAGGACTAGTACACCACCACTAGAGGTAGGTTACAGGACTAGTACACCACTAGAGGTATGTTACAGGACTAGTACACACCACCACTAGAGGTAGGTTACAGGACTAGTACACCACTAGAGGTAGGTTACAGGACTAGTACACACCACCACTAGAGGTAGGTTACAGGACTAGTACACCACCACTAGAGGTAGGTTACAGGACTAGTACACCACTAGAGGTAGGTTACAGGACTAGTACACCACCACTAGAGGTAGGTTACAGGACTAGTACACACCACCACTAGAGGTAGGTTACAGGACTAGTACACCACCACTAGAGGTAGGTTACAGGACTAGTACACCACCACTAGAGGTAGGTTACAGGACTAGTACACCACCACTAGAGGTAGGTTACAGGACTAGTACACACCACCACTAGAGGTAGGTTACAGGACTAGTACACACCACCACTAGAGGTAGGTTACAGGACTAGTACACACCACCACTAGAGGTAGGTTACAGGACTAGTACACACCACCACTAGAGGTAGGTTACAGGACTAGTACACACCACCACTAGAGGTAGGTTACAGGACTAGTACACCACTAGAGGTAGGTTACAGGACTAGTACACCACCACTAGAGGTAGGTTACAGGACTAGTACACCACCACTAGAGGTAGGTTACAGGACTAGTACACACCACCACTAGAGGTAGGTTACAGGACTAGTACACCACCACTAGAGGTAGGTTACAGGACTAGTACACACCACTAGAGGTAGGTTACAGGACTAGTACAAACCACCACTAGAGGTAGGTTACAGGACTAGTACACACCACCACTAGAGGTAGGTTACAGGACTAGTACACCACTAGAGGTAGGTTACAGGACTAGTACACACCACTAGAGGTAGGTTACAGGACTAGTACACCACCACTAGAGGTAGGTTACAGGACTAGTACACACCACCACTAGAGGTAGGTTACAGGACTAGTACACCACCACTAGAGGTAGGTTACAGGACTAGTACAACCACCACTAGAGGTAGGTTACAGGACTAGTACACCACCACTAGAGGTAGGTTACAGGACTAGTACACACCACCACTAGAGGTAGGTTACAGGACTAGTACACACCACCACTAGAGGTAGGTTACAGGACTAGTACACACCACCACTAGAGGTAGGTTACAGGACTAGTACACACCACCACTAGAGGTAGGTTACAGGACTAGTACACCCACTAGAGGTAGGTTACAGGACTAGTACACCACCACTAGAGGTAGGTTACAGGACTAGTACACCACCACTAGAGGTAGGTTACAGGACTAGTACACCACCACTAGAGGTAGGTTACAGGACTAGTACACCACCACTAGAGGTAGGTTACAGGACTAGTACACCACCACTAGAGGTAGGTTACAGGACTAGTACACACCACCACTAGAGGTAGGTTACAGGACTAGTACACACCACCACTAGAGGTAGGTTACAGGACTAGTACACACCACCACTAGAGGTAGGTTACAGGACTAGTACACACCACCACTAGAGGTAGGTTACAGGACTAGTACACACCACCACTAGAGGTAGGTTACAGGACTAGTACACACCACCACTAGAGGTAGGTTACAGGACTAGTACACACCACCACTAGAGGTAGGTTACAGGACTAGTACACACCACCACTAGAGGTAGGTTACAGGACTAGTACACACCACTAGAGGTAGGTTACAGGACTAGTACACCACCACTAGAGGTAGGTTACAG
Organism: Salvelinus fontinalis; assembly: GCF_029448725.1. Lineage (NCBI taxonomy): Eukaryota > Metazoa > Chordata > Actinopteri > Salmoniformes > Salmonidae > Salvelinus > Salvelinus fontinalis. Next base: position 1,156,334 of record NW_026600210.1, on the reverse strand, counting down.
GACTAGTACACACACCACTAGAGGTAGGTTACAGGACTAGTACACACCACTAGAGGTAGGTTACAGGACTAGTACACACCACTAGAGGTAGGTTACAGGACTAGTACACCACCACTAGAGGTAGGTTACAGGACTAGTACACACCACCACTAGAGGTAGGTTACAGGACTAGTACACACCACTAGAGGTAGGTTACAGGACTAGTACACACCACCACTAGAGGTAGGTTACAGGACTAGTACACACCACCACTAGAGGTAGGTTACAGGACTAGTACACACCACCACTAGAGGTAGGTTACAGGACTAGTACACACCACCACTAGAGGTAGGTTACAGGACTAGTACACCCACTAGAGGTAGGTTACAGGACTAGTACACCACCACTAGAGGTAGGTTACAGGACTAGTACACACCACCACTAGAGGTAGGTTACAGGACTAGTACACCACCACTAGAGGTAGGTTACAGGACTAGTACACACCACTAGAGGTAGGTTACAGGACTAGTACACACCACTAGAGGTAGGTTACAGGACTAGTACACACCACTAGAGGTAGGTTACAGGACTAGTACACACCACCACTAGAGGTAGGTTACAGGACTAGTACACACCACCACTAGAGGTAGGTTACAGGACTAGTACACACCACTAGAGGTAGGTTACAGGACTAGTACACACCACCACTAGAGGTAGGTTACAGGACTAGTACACACCACCACTAGAGGTAGGTTACAGGACTAGTACACACCACTAGAGGTAGGTTACAGGACTAGTACACCACCACTAGAGGTAGGTTACAGGACTAGTACACACCACTAGAGGTAGGTTACAGGACTAGTACACACCACCACTAGAGGTAGGTTACAGGACTAGTACACCACCACTAGAGGTAGGTTACAGGACTAGTACACACCACTAGAGGTAGGTTACAGGACTAGTACACACCACCACTAGAGGTAGGTTACAGGACTAGTACACCACCACTAGAGGTAGGTTACAGGACTAGTACACCACCACTAGAGGTAGGTTACAGGACTAGTACACCACCACTAGAGGTAGGTTACAGGACTAGTACACCACCACTAGAGGTAGGTTACAGGACTAGTACACACCACCACTAGAGGTAGGTTACAGGACTAGTACACACCACCACTAGAGGTAGGTTACAGGACTAGTACACACCACCACTAGAGGTAGGTTACAGGACTAGTACACACCACCACTAGAGGTAGGTTACAGGACTAGTACACCACCACTAGAGGTAGGTTACAGGACTAGTACACACCACCACTAGAGGTAGGTTACAGGACTAGTACACACCACCACTAGAGGTAGGTTACAGGACTAGTACACCACCACTAGAGGTAGGTTACAGGACTAGTACACACCACCACTAGAGGTAGGTTACAGGACTAGTACACACCACCACTAGAGGTAGGTTACAGGACTAGTACACACCACCACTAGAGGTAGGTTACAGGACTAGTACACACCACCACTAGAGGTAGGTTACAGGACTAGTACACCACTAGAGGTAGGTTACAGGACTAGTACACCACCACTAGAGGTAGGTTACAGGACTAGTACACACCACCACTAGAGGTAGGTTACAGGACTAGTACACACCACCACTAGAGGTAGGTTACAGGACTAGTACACACCACCACTAGAGGTAGGTTACAGGACTAGTACACCCACTAGAGGTAGGTTACAGGACTAGTACACCACCACTAGAGGTAGGTTACAGGACTAGTACACACCACCACTAGAGGTAGGTTACAGGACTAGTACACACCACCACTAGAGGTAGGTTACAGGACTAGTACACACCACTAGAGGTAGGTTACAGGACTAGTACACCACCACTAGAGGTAGGTTACAGGACTAGTACACACCACCACTAGAGGTAGGTTACAGGACTAGTACACACCACCACTAGAGGTAGGTTACAGGACTAGTACACCACCACTAGAGGTAGGTTACAGGACTAGTACACCACCACTAGAGGTAGGTTACAGGACTAGTACACCACCACTAGAGGTAGGTTACAGGACTAGTACACACCACCACTAGAGGTAGGTTACAGGACTAGTACACCCACTAGAGGTAGGTTACAGGACTAGTACACCACCACTAGAGGTAGGTTACAGGACTAGTACACCACCACTAGAGGTAGGTTACAGGACTAGTACACACCACCACTAGAGGTAGGTTACAGGACTAGTACACACCACCACTAGAGGTAGGTTACAGGACTAGTACACACCACCACTAGAGGTAGGTTACAGGACTAGTACACCCACTAGAGGTAGGTTACAGGACTAGTACACCACCACTAGAGGTAGGTTACAGGACTAGTACACACCACCACTAGAGGTAGGTTACAGGACTAGTACACCACCACTAGAGGTAGGTTACAGGACTAGTACACACCACTAGAGGTAGGTTACAGGACTAGTACACCACCACTAGAGGTAGGTTACAGGACTAGTACACACCACCACTAGAGGTAGGTTACAGGACTAGTACACCACCACTAGAGGTAGGTTACAGGACTAGTACACACCACTAGAGGTAGGTTACAGGACTAGTACACCACCACTAGAGGTAGGTTACAGGACTAGTACACACCACCACTAGAGGTAGGTTACAGGACTAGTACACACCACCACTAGAGGTAGGTTACAGGACTAGTACACACCACTAGAGGTAGGTTACAGGACTAGTACACCACCACTAGAGGTAGGTTACAGGACTAGTACACCACCACTAGAGGTAGGTTACAGGACTAGTACACACCACCACTAGAGGTAGGTTACAGGACTAGTACACACCACCACTAGAGGTAGGTTACAGGACTAGTACACACCACCACTAGAGGTAGGTTACAGGACTAGTACACACCACTAGAGGTAGGTTACAGGACTAGTACACCACCACTAGAGGTAGGTTACAGGACTAGTACACACCACCACTAGAGGTAGGTTACAGGACTAGTACACCACCACTAGAGGTAGGTTACAGGACTAGTACACACCACTAGAGGTAGGTTACAGGACTAGTACACCACCACTAGAGGTAGGTTACAGGACTAGTACACCACCACTAGAGGTAGGTTACAGGACTAGTACACACCACCACTAGAGGTAGGTTACAGGACTAGTACACACCACCACTAGAGGTAGGTTACAGGACTAGTACACACCACTAGAGGTAGGTTACAGGACTAGTACACACCACCACTAGAGGTAGGTTACAGGACTAGTACACACCACCACTAGAGGTAGGTTACAGGACTAGTACACACCACTAGAGGTAGGTTACAGGACTAGTACACCACCACTAGAGGTAGGTTACAGGACTAGTACACCACCACTAGAGGTAGGTTACAGGACTAGTACACACCACCACTAGAGGTAGGTTACAGGACTAGTACACCACCACTAGAGGTAGGTTACAGGACTAGTACACACCACTAGAGGTAGGTTATAGGACTAGTACACACCACCACTAGAGGTAGGTTACAGGACTAGTACACCACCACTAGAGGTAGGTTACAGGACTAGTACACCACCACTAGAGGTAGGTTACAGGACTAGTACACCACCACTAGAGGTAGGTTACAGGACTAGTACACCACCACTAGAGGTAGGTTACAGGACTAGTACACACCACCACTAGAGGTAGGTTACAGGACTAGTACACACCACCACTAGAGGTAGGTTACAGGACTAGTACACACACCACTAGAGGTAGGTTACAGGACTAGTACACCACCACTAGAGGTAGGTTACAGGACTAGTACACCACCACTAGAGGTAGGTTACAGGACTAGTACACACCACCACTAGAGGTAGGTTACAGGACTAGTACACACCACCACTAGAGGTAGGTTACAGGACTAGTACACCACCACTAGAGGTAGGTTACAGGACTAGTACACACCACCACTAGAGGTAGGTTACAGGACTAGTACACACCACCACTAGAGGTAGGTTACAGGACTAGTACACACCACCACTAGAGGTAGGTTACAGGACTAGTACACACCACCACTAGAGGTAGGTTACAGGACTAGTACACACCACTAGAGGTAGGTTACAGGACTAGTACACCACCACTAGAGGTAGGTTACAGGACTAGTACACACCACCACTAGAGGTAGGTTACAGGACTAGTACACACCACCACTAGAGGTAGGTTACAGGACTAGTACACACCACCACTAGAGGTAGGTTACAGGACTAGTACACACCACTAGAGGTAGGTTACAGGACTAGTACACCACCACTAGAGGTAGGTTACAGGACTAGTACACACCACCACTAGAGGTAGGTTACAGGACTAGTACACACCACCACTAGAGGTAGGTTACAGGACTAGTACACACCACTAGAGGTAGGTTACAGGACTAGTACACCACCACTAGAGGTAGGTTACAGGACTAGTACACACCACCACTAGAGGTAGGTTACAGGACTAGTACACACCACCACTAGAGGTAGGTTACAGGACTAGTACACCACCACTAGAGGTAGGTTACAGGACTAGTACACCACCACTAGAGGTAGGTTACAGGACTAGTACACCACCACTAGAGGTAGGTTACAGGACTAGTACACACCACCACTAGAGGTAGGTTACAGGACTAGTACACACCACTAGAGGTAGGTTACAGGACTAGTACACCACCACTAGAGGTAGGTTACAGGACTAGTACACCACCACTAGAGGTAGGTTACAGGACTAGTACACACCACCACTAGAGGTAGGTTACAGGACTAGTACACACCACCACTAGAGGTAGGTTACAGGACTAGTACACACCACCACTAGAGGTAGGTTACAGGACTAGTACACACCACTAGAGGTAGGTTACAGGACTAGTACACACCACCACTAGAGGTAGGTTACAGGACTAGTACACACCACCACTAGAGGTAGGTTACAGGACTAGTACACACCACCACTAGAGGTAGGTTACAGGACTAGTACACCACCACTAGAGGTAGGTTACAGGACTAGTACACACCACCACTAGAGGTAGGTTACAGGACTAGTACACACCACCACTAGAGGTAGGTTACAGGACTAGTACACCACCACTAGAGGTAGGTTACAGGACTAGTACACCACCACTAGAGGTAGGTTACAGGACTAGTACACACCACCACTAGAGGTAGGTTACAGGACTAGTACACCACCACTAGAGGTAGGTTACAGGACTAGTACACACCACCACTAGAGGTAGGTTACAGGACTAGTACACACCACCACTAGAGGTAGGTTACAGGACTAGTACACACCACCACTAGAGGTAGGTTACAGGACTAGTACACCACCACTAGAGGTAGGTTACAGGACTAGTACACACCACCACTAGAGGTAGGTTACAGGACTAGTACACCACCACTAGAGGTAGGTTACAGGACTAGTACACACCACCACTAGAGGTAGGTTACAGGACTAGTACACCACCACTAGAGGTAGGTTACAGGACTAGTACACACCACTAGAGGTAGGTTACAGGACTAGTACACCACCACTAGAGGTAGGTTACAGGACTAGTACACACCACCACTAGAGGTAGGTTACAGGACTAGTACACACCACTAGAGGTAGGTTACAGGACTAGTACACACCACCACTAGAGGTAGGTTACAGGACTAGTACACACCACTAGAGGTAGGTTACAGGACTAGTACACCACCACTAGAGGTAGGTTACAGGACTAGTACACACCACCACTAGAGGTAGGTTACAGGACTAGTACACACCACCACTAGAGGTAGGTTACAGGACTAGTACACCACCACTAGAGGTAGGTTACAGGACTAGTACACCACCACTAGAGGTAGGTTACAGGACTAGTACACACCACCACTAGAGGTAGGTTACAGGACTAGTACACACCACCACTAGAGGTAGGTTACAGGACTAGTACACCACCACTAGAGGTAGGTTACAGGACTAGTACACACCACCACTAGAGGTAGGTTACAGGACTAGTACACCACCACTAGAGGTAGGTTACAGGACTAGTACACCACCACTAGAGGTAGGTTACAGGACTAGTACACACCACCACTAGAGGTAGGTTACAGGACTAGTACACCACCACTAGAGGTAGGTTACAGGACTAGTACACCACCACTAGAGGTAGGTTACAGGACTAGTACACACCACCACTAGAGGTAGGTTACAGGACTAGTACACACCACTAGAGGTAGGTTACAGGACTAGTACACACCACCACTAGAGGTAGGTTACAGGACTAGTACACACCACTAGAGGTAGGTTACAGGACTAGTACACCACTAGAGTTAGGTTACAGGACTAGTACACCACCACTAGAGGTAGGTTACAGGACTGGTACACACCACCACTAGAGGTAGGTTACAGGACTAGTACACCACCACTAGAGGTAGGTTACAGGACTAGTACACACCACTAGAGGTAGGTTACAGGACTAGTACACCACCACTAGAGGTAGGTTACAGGACTAGTACACACCACCACTAGAGGTAGGTTACAGGACTAGTACACACCACCACTAGAGGTAGGTTACAGGACTAGTACACACCACCACTAGAGGTAGGTTACAGGACTAGTACACACCACCACTAGAGGTAGGTTACAGGACTAGTACACACCACCACTAGAGGTAGGTTACAGGACTAGTACACCACCACTAGAGGTAGGTTACAGGACTAGTACACCACCACTAGAGGTAGGTTACAGGACTAGTACACCACCACTAGAGGTAGGTTACAGGACTAGTACACACCACCACTAGAGGTAGGTTACAGGACTAGTACACCACCACTAGAGGTAGGTTACAGGACTAGTACACCACCACTAGAGGTAGGTTACAGGACTAGTACAACCACCACTAGAGGTAGGTTACAGGACTAGTACACACCACCACTAGAGGTAGGTTACAGGACTAGTACACACCACTAGAGGTAGGTTACAGGACTAGTACACCACCACTAGAGGTAGGTTACAGGACTAGTACACCACCACTAGAGGTAGGTTACAGGACTAGTACACACCACCACTAGAGGTAGGTTACAGGACTAGTACACCACCACTAGAGGTAGGTTACAGGACTAGTACACCACCACTAGAGGTAGGTTACAGGACTAGTACACCACCACTAGAGGTAGGTTACAGGACTAGTACACACCACCACTAGAGGTAGGTTACAGGACTAGTACACACCACCACTAGAGGTAGGTTACAGGACTAGTACACACCACCACTAGAGGTAGGTTACAGGACTAGTACACACCACCACTAGAGGTAGGTTACAGGACTAGTACACACCACCACTAGAGGTAGGTTACAGGACTAGTACACCACCACTAGAGGTAGGTTACAGGACTATTACACACCACCACTAGAGGTAGGTTACAGGACTAGTACACCACTAGAGGTAGGTTACAGGACTAGTACACTTCACCACTAGAGGTAGGTTACAGGACTAGTACACACCACTAGAGGTAGGTTACAGGACTAGTACACCACCACTAGAGGTAGGTTACAGGACTAGTACACACCACTAGAGGTAGGTTACAGGACTAGTACACCACCACTAGAGGTAGGTTACAGGACTAGTACACACCACCACTAGAGGTAGGTTACAGGACTAGTACACACCACCACTAGAGGTAGGTTACAGGACTAGTACACACCACCACTAGAGGTAGGTTACAGGACTAGTACACACCACCACTAGAGGTAGGTTACAGGACTAGTACACACCACCACTAGAGGTAGGTTACAGGACTAGTACACACCACCACTAGAGGTAGGTTACAGGACTAGTACACACCACCACTAGAGGTAGGTTACAGGACTAGTACACACCACCACTAGAGGTAGGTTACAGGACTAGTACACCACTAGAGGTAGGTTACAGGACTAGTACACCACCACTAGAGGTAGGTTACAGGACTAGTACACACCACCACTAGAGGTAGGTTACAGGACTAGTACACCACTAGAGGTAGGTTACAGGACTAGTACACCACTAGAGGTAGGTTACAGGACTAGTACACCACCACTAGAGGTAGGTTACAGGACTAGTACACACCACCACTAGAGGTAGGTTACAGGACTAGTACACCACTAGAGGTAGGTTACAGGACTAGTACACACCACCACTAGAGGTAGGTTACAGGACTAGTACACACCACCACTAGAGGTAGGTTACAGGACTAGTACACACCACCACTAGAGGTAGGTTACAGGACTAGTACACACCACCACTAGAGGTAGGTTACAGGACTAGTACACCACTAGAGGTAGGTTACAGGACTAGTACACCACCACTAGAGGTAGGTTACAGGACTAGTACACACCACCACTAGAGGTAGGTTACAGGACTAGTACACCACCACTAGAGGTAGGTTACAGGACTAGTACACACCACTAGAGGTAGGTTACAGGACTAGTACACACCACTAGAGGTAGGTTACAGGACTAGTACACACCACTAGAGGTAGGTTACAGGACTAGTACACACCACCACTAGAGGTAGGTTACAGGACTAGTACACACCACCACTAGAGGTAGGTTACAGGACAAGTACACACCACTAGAGGTAGGTTACAGGACTAGTACACACCACCACTAGAGGTAGGTTACAGGACTAGTACACACCACCACTAGAGGTAGGTTACAGGACTAGTACTCCAATAGAGGTAGGTTACAGGACTAGTACACCACCACTAGAGGTAGGTTACAGGACTAGTACACACCACTAGAGGTAGGTTACAGGACTAGTACACCACCACTAGAGGTAGGTTACAGGACTAGTACACACCACCACTAGAGGTAGGTTGCAGGACTAGTACACCACCACTAGAGGTAGGTTACAGGACTAGTACACCACCACTAGAGGTAGGTTACAGGACTAGTACACCACCACTAGAGGTAGGTTACAGGACTAGTACACACCACCACTAGAGGTAGGTTACAGGACTAGTACACACCACCACTAGAGGTAGGTTACAGGACTAGTACACACCACCACTAGAGGTAGGTTACAGGACTAGTACACACCACCACTAGAGGTAGGTTACAGGACTAGTACACACCACCACTAGAGGTAGGTTACAGGACTAGTACACCACCACTAGAGGTAGGTTACAGGACTATTACACACCACCACTAGAGGTAGGTTGCAGGACGAGTACACCACTAGAGGTAGGTTACAGGACTAGTACACACCACCACTAGAGGTAGGTTACAGGACTAGTACACACCACTAGAGGTAGGTTACAGGACTAGTACACCACCACTAGAGGTAGGTTACAGGACTAGTACACACCACTAGAGGTAGGTTACAGGACTAGTACACCACCACTAGAGGTAGGTTACAGGACTAGTACACACCACCACTAGAGGTAGGTTACAGGACTAGTACACACCACCACTAGAGGTAGGTTACAGGACTAGTACACACCACCACTAGAGGTAGGTTACAGGACTAGTACACACCACCACTAGAGGTAGGTTACAGGACTAGTACACCACCACTAGAGATAGGTTACAGGACTAGTACACACCACCACTAGAGGTAGATTACAGGACTAGTACACACCACCACTAGAGGTAGGTTACAGGACTAGTACACCACCACTAGAGATAGGTTACAGGACTAGTACACACCACCACTAGAGGTAGGTTACAGGACTAGTACACACCACCACTAGAGGTAGGTTACAGGACTAGTACACACCACCACTAGAGGTAGGTTACAGGACTAGTACACACCACCACTAGAGGTAGGTTACAGGACTAGTACACCACTAGAGGTAGGTTACAGGACTAGTACACCACCACTAGAGGTAGGTTACAGGACTAGTACACACCACCACTAGAGGTAGGTTACAGGACTAGTACACACCTCCACTAGAGGTAGGTTACAGGACTAGTACACACCACCACTAGAGGTAGGTTACTGGACTAGTACACCACTAGAGGTAGGTTACAGGACTAGTACACCACCACTAGAGGTAGGTTACAGGACTAGTACACACCACCACTAGAGGTAGGTTACAGGACTAGTACACACCACCACTAGAGGTAGGTTACAGGACTAGTACACCACTAGAGGTAGGTTACAGGACTAGTACACACCACTAGAGGTAGGTTACAGGACTAGTACACCACCACTAGAGGTAGGTTAAAGGACTAGTACACACCACCACTAGAGGTAGGTTACAGGACTAGTACACCACCACTAGAGGTAGGTTACAGGACTAGTACACCACCACTAGAGGTAGGTTACAGGACTAGTACACCACCACTAGAGGTAGGTTACAGGACTAGTACACACCACCACTAGAGGTAGGTTACAGGACTAGTACACACCACCACTAGAGGTAGGTTACAGGACTAGTACACACCACCACTAGAGGTAGGTTACAGGACTAGTACACACCACCACTAGAGGTAGGTTACAGGACTAGTACACACCACCACTAGAGGTAGGTTACAGGACTAGTACACCACCACTAGAGGTAGGTTACAGGACTAGTACACACCACCACTAGAGGTAGGTTACAGGACTAGTACACCACTAGAGGTAGGTTACAGGACTAGTACACTTCACCACTAGAGGTAGGTTACAGGACTAGTACACACCACTAGAGGTAGGTTACAGGACTAGTACACCACCACTAGAGGTAGGTTACAGGACTAGTACACACCACTAGAGGTAGGTTACAGGACTAGTACACCACCACTAGAGGTAGGTTACAGGACTAGTACACACCACCACTAGAGGTAGGTTACAGGACTAGTACACACCACCACTAGAGGTAGGTTACAGGACTAGTACACACCACCACTAGAGGTAGGTTACAGGACTAGTACACACCACCACTAGAGGTAGGTTACAGGACTAGTACACACCACCACTAGAGGTAGGTTACAGGACTATTACACACCACCACTAGAGGTAGGTTACAGGACTAGTACACACCACCACTAGAGGTAGGTTACAGGACTAGTACACACCACCACTAGAGGTAGGTTACAGGACTAGTACACCACTAGAGGTAGGTTACAGGACTAGTACACCACCACTAGAGGTAGGTTACAGGACTAGTACACACCACCACTAGAGGTAGGTTACAGGACTAGTACACCACTAGAGGTAGGTTACAGGACTAGTACACCACTAGAGGTAGGTTACAGGACTAGTACACCACCACTAGAGGTAGGTTACAGGACTAGTACACACCACCACTAGAGGTAGGTTACAGGACTAGTACACCACTAGAGGTAGGTTACAGGACTAGTACACACCACCACTAGAGGTAGGTTACAGGACTAGTACACACCACCACTAGAGGTAGGTTACAGGACTAGTACACACCACCACTAGAGGTAGGTTACAGGACTAGTACACACCACCACTAGAGGTAGGTTACAGGACTAGTACACCACTAGAGGTAGGTTACAGGACTAGTACACCACCACTAGAGGTAGGTTACAGGACTAGTACACACCACCACTAGAGGTAGGTTACAGGACTAGTACACCACCACTAGAGGTAGGTTACAGGACTAGTACACACCACTAGAGGTAGGTTACAGGACTAGTACACACCACTAGAGGTAGGTTACAGGACTAGTACACACCACTAGAGGTAGGTTACAGGACTAGTACACACCACCACTAGAGGTAGGTTACAGGACTAGTACACACCACCACTAGAGGTAGGTTACAGGACAAGTACACACCACTAGAGGTAGGTTACAGGACTAGTACACACCACCACTAGAGGTAGGTTACAGGACTAGTACACACCACCACTAGAGGTAGGTTACAGGACTAGTACTCCAATAGAGGTAGGTTACAGGACTAGTACACCACCACTAGAGGTAGGTTACAGGACTAGTACACACCACTAGAGGTAGGTTACAGGACTAGTACACCACCACTAGAGGTAGGTTACAGGACTAGTACACACCACCACTAGAGGTAGGTTGCAGGACTAGTACACCACCACTAGAGGTAGGTTACAGGACTAGTACACCACCACTAGAGGTAGGTTACAGGACTAGTACACCACCACTAGAGGTAGGTTACAGGACTAGTACACACCACCACTAGAGGTAGGTTACAGGACTATTACACACCACCACTAGAGGTAGGTTACAGGACTAGTACACACCACCACTAGAGGTAGGTTACAGGACTAGTACACACCACCACTAGAGGTAGGTTATAGGACTAGTACACACCACCACTAGAGGTAGGTTACAGGACTAGTACACCACCACTAGAGGTAGGTTACAGGACTATTACACACCACCACTAGAGGTAGGTTGCAGGACGAGTACACCACTAGAGGTAGGTTACAGGACTAGTACACACCACCACTAGAGGTAGGTTACAGGACTAGTACACACCACTAGAGGTAGGTTACAGGACTAGTACACCACCACTAGAGGTAGGTTACAGGACTAGTACACACCACTAGAGGTAGGTTACAGGACTAGTACACCACCACTAGAGGTAGGTTACAGGACTATTACACACCACCACTAGAGGTAGGTTACAGGACTAGTACACACCACCACTAGAGGTAGGTTACAGGACTAGTACACACCACCACTAGAGGTAGGTTACAGGACTAGTACACACCACCACTAGAGGTAGGTTACAGGACTAGTACACCACCACTAGAGATAGGTTACAGGACTAGTACACACCACCACTAGAGGTAGATTACAGGACTAGTACACACCACCACTAGAGGTAGGTTACAGGACTAGTACACCACCACTAGAGATAGGTTACAGGACTAGTACACACCACCACTAGAGGTAGGTTACAGGACTATTACACACCACCACTAGAGGTAGGTTACAGGACTAGTACACACCACCACTAGAGGTAGGTTACAGGACTAGTACACACCACCACTAGAGGTAGGTTACAGGACTAGTACACCACTAGAGGTAGGTTACAGGACTAGTACACCACCACTAGAGGTAGGTTACAGGACTAGTACACACCACCACTAGAGGTAGGTTACAGGACTAGTACACACCTCCACTAGAGGTAGGTTACAGGACTAGTACACACCACCACTAGAGGTAGGTTACTGGACTAGTACACCACTAGAGGTAGGTTACAGGACTAGTACACCACCACTAGAGGTAGGTTACAGGACTAGTACACACCACCACTAGAGGTAGGTTACAGGACTAGTACACACCACCACTAGAGGTAGGTTACAGGACTAGTACACCACTAGAGGTAGGTTACAGGACTAGTACACCACCACTAGAGGTAGGTTACAGGACTAGTACACACCACCACTAGAGGTAGGTTACAGGACTAGTACACACCTCCACTAGAGGTAGGTTACAGGACTAGTACACCACTACTAGAGGTAGGTTACAGGACTAGTACACCACCACTAGAGGTAGGTTACAGGACTAGTACACCACTAGAGATAGATTACAGGACTAGTACACACCACCACTAGAGGTAGGTTACAGGACTAGTACACCACTAGAGGTAGGTTACAGGACTAGTACACCACCACTAGAGGTAGGTTACAGGACTAGTACACCACCACTAGAGGTAGGTTACAGGACTAGTACACACCACCACTAGAGGTAGGTTACAGGACTAGTACACACCACCACTAGAGGTAGGTTACAGGACTAGTACACACCACCACTAGAGGTAGGTTACAGGACTAGTACACCACTAGAGGTAGGTTACAGGACTAGTACACACCACCACTAGAGGTAGGTTACAGGACTAGTACACACCACCACTAGAGGTAGGTTACAGGACTAGTACACCACTAGAGGTAGGTTACAGGACTAGTACACACCACCACTAGAGGTAGGTTACAGGACTAGTACACACCACCACTAGAGGTAGGTTACAGGACTAGTACACCACCACTAGAGGTAGGTTACAGGACTAGTACACCACCACTAGAGGTAGGTTACAGGACTAGTACACACCACCACTAGAGGTAGGTTACAGGACTAGTACACACCACCACTAGAGGTAGGTTACAGGACTAGTACACACCACCACTAGAGGTAGGTTACAGGACTAGTACACACCACCACTAGAGGTAGGTTACAGGACTAGTACACACCACCACTAGAGGTAGGTTACAGGACTAGTACACCACCACTAGAGGTAGGTTACAGGACTAGTACACACCACCACTAGAGGTAGATTACAGGACTAGTACACACCACCACTAGAGGTAGGTTACAGGACTAGTACACACCACCACTAGAGGTAGGTTACAGGACTAGTACACCACCACTAGAGGTAGGTTACAGGACTAGTACACCACTAGAGGTAGGTTACAGGACTAGTACACCACTAGAGGTAGGTTACAGGACTAGTACACCACCACTAGAGGTAGGTTACAGGACTAGTACACACCACCACTAGAGGTAGGTTACAGGACTAGTACACCACTAGAGGTAGGTTACAGGACTAGTACACACCACCACTAGAGGTAGGTTACAGGACTAGTACACACCATTAGAGGTAGGTTACAGGACTAGTACACACCACCACTAGAGGTAGGTTACAGGACTAGTACACCACCACTAGAGGTAGGTTACAGGACTAGTACACACCATTAGAGGTAGGTTACAGGACTAGTACACACCTTCCTCTGCGTCTCGGGCCTTCTTCTCGTCCTCGTCCTGCCTGGCACACTGCAGCATCATCCCACAGAAGGCCTTCATCACCGGGTGACTCTGACTCACTTCAATCTTTAGATAGTGAGCATAGCAACGATAGGCTGTTGGAGAGACACAGGGACAGAGAGTTAGGGAGATTAGAATCACTGGGCTAAAAGCAACACAACCTGGAGTTGAATCAAGATTGATCCAAAGCCTGTGACGGAGGTTATAATGTCTTATGTAGTCGTTATAAAGGCTTTATGAATGCATATGCTACAATTGGGGCCCACAATAAAGATTTACATCTTATACACATTTGCTTATAAGCAAGGACTGCCTCCAAAGCCTAAAACAGATGTTACGCCTTATGCAACAGTTATAAATGCATAAGGTAGACAACGTAGTGTTACCCAATATATTGTTTTTCTTTCAAAGCTATCCTACACAAGACCAGCACCATTTTAGTAATTTATCAGACGTTCTTATGCAGAGCAACTTACTTTTAGTAACTTTCATCTTCAGGTGGGACAACCACATATTACAGTCATAGTCATTAGACAGTTATTATTATTACATAGTCATAGTCAGTACAATACAGGAAATCTATCAAACTAAACTATTAAACTCATCAAAGTCAGAGCTAGAAGGGTAAAAAAAAGTCAACTGCAAGTTTTTTTGGGGGTGGGTGATCAGCTTGATCAGTATTTCAGGTTTTATTTCTTTCATCACATTCCCAGTGGGTCAGAAGTTTACATAGACTTAATTAGTATTTGGTAACATTGCCTTTAAATTGTTTAACTTGGGTCAAATGTTTCGGGTAGCCTTCCACAAGCTTCCCACAATAAGTTGAGTGAATTTTGGCCCATTCCACCTGACAGAGCTGTTGTAACTGAGTCAGGTTTGTAGGCCTCCTTGCTCGCACACACTTTTACAGTTCTGCCCACAAATTTTGTATAAGATTGAGGTCAGGACTTTGTGATGGCCACTCCAATATCTTGACCTTGATGTCCTTTTGCCACAACTTTGGAAGTATGCTTTGGGTCATTGTCCATTTTGAAGATCCATTTGCGACCAAGCTTTAACTTCCTGACTGATGTCTTGAGCTGTTGCTTCAATATATCCACATAATTTTCATACCTCATGATGCCATTTATTTTGTGAAGTGCACCAGTCCTTCCTGCAGCAAAGCACCCCCACAACATGATGCTGCCACCCCTGTGCTTCACAGTTGGGATGGTGCTCTTCGGCTTGCAAGCCTCCCCCTTTTTCCTCCAAACATAACGATGGTCATTATGGCCAAACAGTTCTATTTTTGTTTCATCAGACCAGAGGACATTTCTCCAAAAAGTACGATCTTTGTCCCCATGTGAAGTTGCAAACCGTAGTCTGGCATTTTTATGGCGGTTTTGGAGCAGTGGCTTCTTCCTTGCTGAGCGGCCTTTCAGGTTATGTCGATATAGGACTCGTTTTACTGTGGATATAGATACTTTTGTACCTGTTTCCTCCAGCATCTTCACAGGGTCCTTTGCTGTTGTTCTGGGATTGATTTACACTTTTCGCACCAAATTACGTTAATCTCTAGGAGACAGAACGCGTCTCCTTCCTGAGCGGTATGACGGCTGCGTGGTCCCATGGTGTTTATACTTGCGTACTATTGTTTGTACAGATGAATGTGGTACCTTCAGGCATTTGGAAATTGCTCCCAAGGATGAAACAGACTTGTGGAGGTCTAAAATTCTTTTTCTGAGGTCTTGGCTGATTTCTTTTGATTTTCCCATGATGTCAAGCAAAGAGGCACTGAGTTTGAAGGTAGGCCTTGAAATACATCCACAGGTACACCTCCATTTGACTCAAATGATGTCAATTAGCCTGTCAGAAGCTTCTAAAGCCATGACATAATCTTCTGGAATTTTCCAAGCTGTTTAAAGGCACAGTCAACTTAGTGTATGTAAACTTCTGACCCACTGGAATTGTGATACAGTGAATTATAAGTGAAATAATCTGTCCGTAAACAACTGTTGAAAAAATTACTTGTGTCATGCACAACGTAGATGTCCTAACCGACTTGCCAAAACTATAGTTTGTTAACAAGAAATTTGTCGAGTGGTTGAAAAACGAGTTTTAATGACTCCAACCTAAGTGTATGTAAACTTCCAACTTCAACTGTATATACAGTATATACATATCCTCTCCTTCCAGTTCTCTGCTGCCAATGACTGGAACGAACTACAAAAATCTCTGAAACTGGAAACACTTATCTCCCTCACTAGCTTTAAGCACCAGCTGTCAGAGCAGCTCATAGATTACTGCACCTGTACATAGCCTATCTATAATTTAGCCCAAACTACCTCTTCCCCTACTGTATTTATTTATTTTGCTCCTTTGCACCCCATTATTTCTATCTCTACTTTGCACCTTCTTCCACTGCAAATCAACCATTCCAGTGTTTTACTTGCTATATTGTATTTACTTCGCCACCATGGCCTTTTTTATATTTTTATTTTATAATATATTTTATTTGCCTTCACCTCCCTTATCTCACCTCACTTGCTCATATTGTATATAGACTTATTTTTCACCGTATTATTGACTGTATGTTTGTTATACTCCATGTGTAACTCTGTGTTGTTGTATGTGTCGAACTGCTTTGCTTTATCTTGGCCAGGTCGCAATTGTAAATGAGAACTTGTTCTCAACTTGCCTACCTGGTTAAATAAAGGTGAAATAAATAAATAAATAAATACAGTGCATTTTGTTATATTACAGCCTTATTCTAAAATCAATCAAATAGTTTTTTCCCTTATCAATCTACACACAATACCCCATAATGACAAAGCAAACACAGGTTTTTGCTGTGTTTGCAACTGAAATATCACATTTACGTATTCAGTACTTTGGCAGTGATGACGCTACAAGCTTGGCATACCTGTATTTGGGGAGTTTCTCCCATTTTTCTCTGCAAATTCTCTCAAGCTCTGTCAGGTTGGATGGCGAGCATCGCTGCACAGCTATTTTTAGGTCTCTCCAGAGATGTTCGATCAGGTTCAAGTCCGGGCTCTGGCTGGGCCACTCAAGGACATTCAGGGACCCTGAAGCCACTCCTGCATTGTCTTGGCTGTGTGCTTAGGGTCATTGTTCTGTTGGAAGGTGAACCTTCGCCCTAATCGGAGGTCCTGAGCGCTCTGGAGCTGGTTTTCATCAAGGATCTCTTTGTACTTTGCTCTGTTCATCTTTCCCTTGATCCTGACTAGTCTCCCAGTCCCTGCCGCTGAAAAACATCCCCACAGCATGATGCTGCCACCACCATGCTTCACCGTAGGGATGGTGCCAGGTTTCCTTCAGACGTGACACTTGGCATTCAGGCCAAAGAGTTCAATCTTGGTTTCATCAGATCAGAGAATCTTGTTTCTCATGGTCTGAGAGTCTTTAGTTGCCTTTTGGCAAACTCCAAGTGGGCTGTCATGTGCCTTCTATCATAAAGGCCTAATTGGTGAACTGCTGCAGAGATTGTTGTCCTTCTGGAAGGTTCTCCCATCTCCAAAGAGGAACTCTGGAGCTCTGTCAGAGTAACCATCGGGTTCTTGGTCACCTCCCTGACCAGTTCTTGGTCACCTCCCTGACCAAGGCCCTTCTCCACCGATTCCTCAGTTTGGCCGGTCGGCCAGCTCTAGGAAGAGTCTTCGGGGTTTCAAACTTCTTCCATTTAAGAATGATGGAGGCCACTGTGTTTTTGGGGACCTTCAATGCTGCAGACATTTTATGGCTCCTTTCTCTGTGTCTCGACACAATCCTTTCTTTGAGCTCTTGCGGGAAAATTCCTTCGACCTCATGTCTTGGTTTTTGCTCTGGCATGCACATTCAACTGTGGGACCTTATATAGACAGATTTGTGCCTTTCCAAATCATGTCCAATCAATTGAATTTACCACAGGTGAACTCCAATCAAGTTGTAGAAACATATCAAGGATGATCAATGGAAACAGGATGCACCTGAGTTCAATTTCGAGTCCCATAGCAAAGGGTCTGAATATAAGGCATTTCTGTTTTGACTCTTAATACATTAGCTAAATTTTCTAAAAAACAGTTTTTACCTTGTCATCATGGGGTATTGTGATGTCATCCTGGGGTATTGTGATGTCATCATGGGGTATTGTGATGTCATCATGGGGTATTGTGTGTAGATTGATGACGAATTTGTTTTATTTAATCCATTTTAGAATAATGCTATAATGTAACAAAATGTGGAAGGAATCAAGGGGTCTGAATCCTGGGCTGGGTCCCTGATGGAACCCTATTCCCTATGTAGTGCACTACTTTACATCAGAGCCCTATGGCACTCTATTCCCTATATAGTGCACTACTATAGACCAGAGCCCTATTCCCTATATAGTGCACTACTTTAGACCAGAGCCCTATGGAACCCTATTCCCTATATAGTGCACTACTTTAGACCAGAGCCCTATGGAACACTATTCCCTATATAGTGCACTACTTTAGACCAGAGCCCTATGGAACCCTATTCCCTATATAGTGCACTACTTTAGACCAGAGCTCTATGGAACCCTATTCCCTATATAGTGCACTACTTTAGATCAGAGCCCTATGGCACTCTATTCCCTATATAGTGCACTACTATAGACCAGAACCCTATTCCCTATATAGTGCACTACTTTAGACCAGAGCCCTATGGAACCCTATTCCCTATATAGTGCACTACTTTGGACCAGAGCCCTATGGAACCCTATTCCCTATATAGTGCACTACTTTGGACCAGAGCCCTATGGAACCCTATTCCCTATATAGTACACTACTTTGGACCAGAGCCCTATGGAACCCTATTCCCTATATAGTGCACTACTTTAGACCAGAGCCCTATTCCCTATATAGTGAACTACTTTAGACCAGAGACCTATGGAAATAGGGTGCTATTTGGGACGTGTCATAGCTGCAGCATTTTCTGAGATCGGACTGCAATCACAATGCTGTTGGCAACGCACAGGGATACCGGCTTCACAGACTAGAGAATCAGGGTATGAGGTTTCCGCTTCCAGCGTGGTGAAGTGGAGGAGTCAACTATTGGAATGGGCCCTGGTCACAAGTAGTGCACTATTACGGGAACAGGATGCCACTTGGGACACATCCTATTTCTGTCCTCAAAGTGGGAACTCTATAAATGCATTTATTCATTTATTCAGAGAAAATTGGTCCATTTTACTTAACACTCTGGTGAGAGAATCCTTAAGGGACAAGAGAGAGAGAAAAAACATATCAAAGGTGAAAATAACCGGGAGAAAACGACTTCTGGCCATTAGGCCTACATATTGGTTCAAATAATATAATTGTTTGTCTGAAACTAGATACAATGTCTTCTCGTTAGAGAATTGTAACACTAACTGGTGAAATCTGTCCATGCCTTTAGTGGTTAGCACTAGTTCTTAGCACAGGAAGCTGCTGAGGCTCATAATGGCCAGAACGGCGCAAATGGAATGGCATCAAACACATGGAAACCACGTGTTCGACGTATTTGATACCGTTCCACACGTTCCGCTCCAGTCATTACCACGAGCCGGTCCTCCTCCAATGAATCTGCCCCCAACCTCCTCCTGTGGTTCTTAGTGGTTGCACACATTAAAACACTAAACTTACAGGGTTAAGAGGTTTTGATGGGAGTCATTCCCTCCTCAGACAGCACAAGGAAGTGGATGTCACGTTCCTGACCTGTTTTCTCTTGTTTTTGTATGTGTTTAGTTGGTCAGGGCGTGAGTTGGGGTGGGCATTCTATGTTATGTGTTTCTATGTGTAGGTTCATTGTCATTTAGCCTGATATGGTTCTCAATCAGGGACAGGTGTTTTACGTTTCCTCTGATTGAGAACCATATTAAGGTAGGTTGTTCACACTGTTTGTTTGTGGGTGGTTGTCTTCCGTGTCCGTTTGTCTACCACACGGGACTGTTTCGTTTGTCATTCAAGTATGTAGTCTGTTCCTGTTCGTGCGTTCTTCGTCTATTGTAAGTTCTCAAGTCAGGTCTGTCTACATCGTTTATTAGTTTTGTAGTCTGTTAAAGTGTTTGTGTTTCGTCTTACTTTATTAAAACTCATTATGTCAAACTATCACGCTGCGCATTGGTCCTCTGATCCTTCTCGCCTCTCCTCGTCTGAGGAGGAGGACGAAGTAGACGATCGTTACAGTGGATTTCAAAACCCAACATCTCAGAATGTTCTGAAATCGTTTCTGTAGTTAGAAACAGATACGCACCCCTGAAACATTTTGATGAAATATAATTTAATCACTGAGAAGGTTAGCTAATTGATTGCATTCAAATTGGCCATGTCAATTTATAGGATTCATATAGTATTCAATAAATATAGTACCAAACATCCTAAGAAGATGTGAGAATGACTTTATGAAACTAAATAGAATGTAGTAGATGGAATGTAGATGTAGTAGTTAAATGGGCTCTGTCCAGAAACAACCCCTAGCCCCTTTCCCCTTATAGAGCTCTGAGAGGATTGGACAGGTACAAGTCCAGACTAGGGGGTAGGAGATCTGAGAGGATTGGCAGGTACACATCCAGACTAGGGGGTAGGAGATCTGCGAGGATTGGACAGGTACAAGTCCAGACTAGGGGGTAGGAGATCTGAGAGGATTGGACAGGGATAAGTCCAGACTAGGGGGTAGGAGATCTGAGAGGATTGGACAGGGATAAGTCCAGACTAGGGGGTAGGAGATCTGAGAGGATTGGACAGGTACTAGTCCAGACTAGGGGGTAGGAGATCTGAGAGGATTGGACAAGGACAACTCCAGACTAGGGGATAGGAGATCTGAGAGGATTGGACAGGGATACGTCCAGACTAGGGGGTAGGAGATCTGAGAGGATTGGACAAGGACAACTCCAGACTAGGAGGTAGGAGATCTGAGAGGATTGGACAGGGATAAATCCAGACTAGGGGGTAGGAGATCTGAGAGGATTGGACAGGGACAAGTCCAGACTAGGGGGTAGGAGATCTGAGAGGATTGGACAGGTACACGTCCAGAATAGGAGGTAGGAGATCTGAGAGGATTAGACAGGGATAAGTCCAGACTAGGGGGTAGGAGATCTGAGAGGATTGGACAGGGATAAGTCCAGACTAGGGGGTAGGAGATCTGAGAGGACTGGACAAGGACAAGTCCAGACTAGGGGGTAGGAGATCTGAGAGGATTGGACTAGGACAGGGACAAGTCCAGACTAGGAGGTAGGAGATCTGAGAGGATTGGACAGGTACAAGTCCAGACTAGGGGGGAGGAGATCTGAGAGGATTGGACAGGGATAAGTCCAGAATAGGGGGTAGGAGATCTGAGAGGATTGGACAGGTACAAGTCCAGACTAGGAGGTAGGAGATCTGAGAGTATTGGACAGGGACAAGTCCAGACTAGGCGGTAGGAGATCTGAGAGGATTGGACAGGGATAAGTCCAGACTAGGGGGACGGAGATCTGAGAGGACAAGGACAGGGACAAGTCCAGACTAGGAGGTAGGAGATCTGAGAGGATTGGACAGGGATAAGTCCAGACTAGGAGGTAGGATATCTGAGAGGATTGGACAGGGACAAGTCCAGACTAGGAGGTAGGAGATCTGAGAGGATTGGACAGGGACAGGGACAAGTCCAGACTAGGACAAGGACAGGGGTTGTTTCCCGGACATGGGTTAGATCACCTGTGTGAACTCCAGATAAACACAAAAGGGTCCCAGTGACTCACCGGGGTCAAAGGTCTCTACATTGCGGTTGAGGAGGCTGATGTCCATGCGTCCCAGGTGGACGATATTGAACAGGGCCGTGATGACCAGCCGCCACACCCCCAGCACCACGCCAATCAGAACGTTGACGGGGAACAAGAGGTAGGTCAGCAGGAAGAGACTACCCCTAGGAGAGAGACACAGAGTCAACAATCTAACCCCTACCCCTAGGAGAGAGACACAGAGTCAACAATCTAACCCCTACCCCTAGGAGAGAGACACAGAGTCAACAATCTAACACCTACCCCTAGGAGAGAGACACAGAGTCAACAATCTAACCCCTACCCCTAGGAGAGAGACACAGAGTCAACAATCTAACCTATCTGTACCTGCCACCAATAAGAAATTCATGTCCACACCTGGCACCAATAATAAACTAATGTCTACACCTGGCACCAATAAGAAACTAATGTCTACACCGGGAACCAATAAGAAACTAATGTCTACACCGGGAACCAATAAGAAACTAATGTCTACACCGGGAACCAATAAGAAACTAATGTCTACACCGGGAACCAATAAGAAACTAATGTCTACACCGGGAACCAATAAGAAACTAATGTCTACACTGGGAACCAATAAGAAACTAATGTCTACACCTGGAACCAATAAGAAACTAATGTTTACACCGGGAACCAATAAGAAACTAATGTCTACACCGGGAACCAATAAGAAACTAATGTCTACACCTGGAACCAATAAGAAACTAATGTCTACACTGGGAACCAATAAGAAACTAATGTCTACACCGGGAACCAATAAGAAACTAATGTCTACCCTGTCTACACCTGGAACCAATAAGAAACTAATGTCTACACCTGGAACCAATAAGAAACTAATGTCTACACCTGGAACCAATAAGAAACTAATGTCTACACCTGGAACCAATAAGAAACTAATGTCTACACCTGGAACCAATAAGAAACTAATGTCTACACCTGGAACCAATAAGAAACTAATGTCTACACCTGGAACCAATAAGAAACTAATGTCTACACCTGGAACCAATAAGAAACTAATGTCCACACCTGGAACCAATAAGAAACTAATGTCCACCTGAACATGATGATCACATTTAGCTGATAGGCCTCGTAAGCCACCCTGATCTCGCAAGCAACGAAACGTTCATGTAAGTTCGCGAGATCAGGGTGGCTTGCGAAGGCTATGTCAGTTATGTGAGAGAACGTACAACCTATCTACCTACGATACGTCCTCGAACTAGAATGAGAGACCAGCTCATACCCAACAACGCAGTCAATCTACAGAACACACTAGTGTACATACCTGTTGTAGAGGTCCCGTGTCCCTGTCGACTTCTTAATGAAGCAGAACCTGGTGGTGACATGTTGGACCACTACAACTGAGAACAGCGTCAACCAGAACGGCCTGAGGAGAGGAAATAAAGGGGGTACATTGTATTTGAAAGGTAGCCACATAACCCATACATAACCCATACATAACCCATACATAACCCATACATAACTCATCCATAACTCACATTATAACCCACACATAACCCATACATAACCCATACATAACCCATACATAGTCCATACATATCCCATACATAACTCATACATAACTCATACATAATCCACATTATAACCCACACATAACCCATACATAACCCACATTATAACCCACACATAACTCATACATAACCCATACATAACTCATACGTAACTCATACATAACCCATACATAACCCATACATAACCCATACATAACTCATACATAACTCATACATAACCCATACATAACTCATACATAACTCATACGTAACCCATACATAACCCACATTATAACCCACACATAACCCATACATAACCCATACATAACCCATACATAACCCACATTATAACCCACACATAACCCATACATAACCCATACATAACCCATACATAACTCATACATAACCCATACATAACCCATACATAACTCATACATAACCCATACATAACCCATACATAACCCATACATAACCCATACATAATCCATACATAACCCACACATAACTCATACATAACCCACACATAACTCATACATAACCCATACATAACTCATACATAACCCATACATAACCCATACATAACCCATACATAACCCATACATAACTCATACATAACCCATACATAACCCATACATAACCCATACATAACCCATACATAACCCATACATAACCCATACATAACCCATACATAACCCATACATAACCCATACATAACCCATACATAATCCATACATAACCCACATTATAACCCACACATAACCCATACATAACCCATACAAAACCCATTGTTGAGGGAATTAAATAATTCCTCTAATGTACTCATTAATTAAAATCAATCTGTCTATTTATAAGAATTTGTAAGATACTTATTAACATAAAATAGACAGGATACAGTCTTATTAAAATTAGATAATAGTATTTATTCCCGGAGCACGCTACCATTTGACCATAAACAACAGTTTATATACAAGATATGACGTCATAGGTTACAGAATAAATCTCCTCCTCCTGACCTTTATAAAACGGGTTCAAAAGTTCATTCCAACTTCCCAGCGCACACACATGACACACAATATAATCTATTCTCCTGAAGGCTCACTATAATTTATTACCACTTTAGCAGACAACTCAAGATAATGGAAGACCTAAAAAGTTACTCACTGCCTTATCCAAACATCTCAGGGCTAAATTGGGTCAGTTCAACCATAGTTTAACGACCCTTTCTGCTTACTTTATAACCCACAGCACAAATCTCTTTTCACTAGGCGTACAGAGTTCAATTAGTTATAGTTTTATCTAAATCTAGAAATTGTTTTAGTTATTATTAACAAAATTCCTAACACCCATACATAACCCATACATAATCCATACATAACCCATACATAATCCCTACATAACTCATGCATAATCCATACATAATCCATACATAACTCATGCATAATCCATACATAATCCATACATAATCCATACATAACCCATACATAATCCATACATAACTCATGCATAATCCATACATAATCCATACATAACTCATGCATAATCCATACATAATCCATACATAATCCATACATAACCCATACATAACTCATACATAATCCATACATAATCCATACATAATCCATACATAACCCATACATAATCCATACATAATCCATACATAACCCATACATAACTCATGCATAATCCATACATAATCCATACATAATCCATACATAACCCATACATAATCCATACATAACTCATGCATAATCCATACATAATCCATACATAACTCATGCATAATCCATACATAATCCATACATAATCCATACATAACCCATACATAACCCATACATAACCCATACATAACCCATACATAATCCATACATAACCCATACATAACCCATACATAATCCATACATAACTCATACATAATCCATACATAATCCATACATAACCCATACATAACCCATACATAATCCATACATAACTCATACATAATCCATACATAATCCATACATATCCCATACATAACCCATACATAACCCATACATAATCCATACATAACCCATACATAACCCATACATAACCCATTCACAAGCAGTACTTAAGCGTTTCATCCTGTAGTGCCATTGGGAAGTGTAGGATATAGTCTTTGAGAAGCACCACTCACCACATGTTCCCCAGGACCTTGAAGAGCATGAGGTTCTGTCCGTGGAAGATGGGGATGATGATGAGGAACACAGCGATCAGCAGACACAGGAAGAACACTATGGTCTGGATCAGCATACCTGGAGAGGTGTTTAAACATTTTATACCCAATACGCAGTACAACCCCACAGGTGAAGACAGAATGTAACATTAAAATGAAGGATCTCAGTGGAGACAGAATGTAACATGAATGTAACAATGTAACAGAATGTAACATACAATATATAACTGTCGACAGGAAAATGTCAAACGTCCATTGAGCGGCGCAGAGACACCATTCAGACCCGTTAGAGCTTCTGCTGTCATGATGAGAGCTCTAAATCCATCTGTGACTATCACAGAGAGATGGCTGGACTAGTTAGAGCTTCTGCTGTCATGATGAGAGCTCTAAATCCATCTGTGACTATCACAGAGAGATGGCTGGACTAGTTAGAGCTTCTGCTGTCATGATGAGAGCTCTAAATCCATCTGTGACTATCACAGAGAGATGGCTGGACTAGTCTGTCACTGTTATTCTGTTATTTTCCCAAGGTGGGCTCACTAGTCTGTCACTGTTATTCTGTTATTTCCCCAAGGTGGGCTCACTAGTCTGTCACTGTTATTCTGTTATTTCCCCAAGGTGGGCTCACTAGTCTGTCACTGTTATTCTGTTATTTCCCCAAGGCTCACTAGTCTGTCACTGTTATTCTGTTATTTCCCCAAGGCTCACTAGTCTGTCACTGTTATTCTGTTATTTCCCAAGGTGGGCTCACTAGTCTGTCACTGTTATTCTGTTATTTCCCAAGGTAGGCTCACTAGTCTGTCACTGTTATTCTGTTATTTTCCCAAGGTGGGCTCACTAGTCTGTCACTGTTATTCTGTTATTTCCCCAAGGTGGGCTCACTAGTCTGTCACTGTTATTCTGTTATTTCCCCAAGGTGGGCTCACTAGTCTGTCACTGTTATTCTGTTATTTCCCCAAGGTGGGCTCACTAGTCTGTCACTGTTATTCTGTTATTTCCCCAAGGTGGGCTCACTAGTCTGTCACTGTTATTCTGTTATTTTCCCAAGGTGGGCTCACTAGTCTGTCACTGTTATTCTGTTATTTCCCCAAGGTGGGCTCACTAGTCTGTCACTGTTATTCTGTTATTTTCCCAAGGTGGGCTCACTAGTCTGTCACTGTTATTCTGTTATTTTCCCAAGGTGGGCTCACTAGTCTGTCACTGTTATTCTGTTATTTCCCAAGGCTCACTAGTCTGTCCTGTTATTCTGTTATTTCCCAAGGTGGGCTCACTAGTCTGTCACTGTTATTCTGTTATTTCCCAAGGTGGGCTCACTAGTCTGTCACTGTTATTCTGTTATTTCCCAAGGTGGACTCACTAGTCTGTCACTGTTATTCTGTTATTTCCCCAAGGTGGACTCACTAGTCTGTCACTGTTATTCTGTTATTTCCGAAGGTAGACTCACTAGTCTGTCACTGTTATTCTGTTATTTCCCCAAGGTGGACTCACTAGTCTGTCACTGTTATTCTGTTATTTCCCCAAGGTGGGCTCACTAGTCT
Source organism: Salvelinus fontinalis (assembly GCF_029448725.1). Taxonomy (NCBI): domain Eukaryota; kingdom Metazoa; phylum Chordata; class Actinopteri; order Salmoniformes; family Salmonidae; genus Salvelinus; species Salvelinus fontinalis. Next base: position 1,128,624 of record NW_026600210.1, on the reverse strand, counting down.
GTCACTGTTATTCTGTTATTTCCGAAGGTAGGCTCACTAGTCTGTCACTGTTATTCTGCTATTTCCCCAAGGTGGGCTCACTAGTCTGTCACTGTTATTCTGTTATTTCCCAAGGTGGGCTCACTAGTCTGTCACTGTTATTCTGTTATTCCCCAAGGTGGGCCCACTAGTCTGTCACTGTTATTCTGTTATTTCCCCAAGGTGGGCTCACTAGTCTGTCACTGTTATTCTGTTATTTCCCCAAGGTGGGCTCACTAGTCTGTCCTGTTATTCTGTTATTTCCCAAGGTGGGCTCACTAGTCTGTCACTGTTATTCTGTTATTTTCCCAAGGTGGGCTCACTAGTCTGTCACTGTTATTCTGTTATTTCCCAAGGCTCACTAGTCTGTCCTGTTATTCTGTTATTTCCCAAGGTGGGCTCACTAGTCTGTCACTGTTATTCTGTTATTTCCCAAGGTGGGCTCACTAGTCTGTCACTGTTATTCTGTTATTTTCCCAAGGTGGGCTCACTAGTCTGTCACTGTTATTCTGTTATTTTCCCAAGGTGGGCTCACTAGTCTGTCACTGTTATTCTGTTATTTTCCCAAGGTGGGCTCACTAGTCTGTCACTGTTATTCTGTTATTTCCCAAGGCTCACTAGTCTGTCCTGTTATTCTGTTATTTCCCAAGGTGGGCTCACTAGTCTGTCACTGTTATTCTGTTATTTCCCAAGGTGGGCTCACTAGTCTGTCACTGTTATTCTGTTATTTCCCAAGGTGGACTCACTAGTCTGTCACTGTTATTCTGTTATTTCCCCAAGGTGGGCTCACTAGTCTGTCACTGTTATTCTGTTATTTCCGAAGGTAGGCTCACTAGTCTGTCACTGTTATTCTGCTATTTCCCCAAGGTGGGCTCACTAGTCTGTCACTGTTATTCTGTTATTTCCCAAGGTGGGCTCACTAGTCTGTCACTGTTATTCTGTTATTCCCCAAGGTGGGCCCACTAGTCTGTCACTGTTATTCTGTTATTTCCCCAAGGTGGGCTCACTAGTCTGTCACTGTTATTCTGTTATTTCCCCAAGGTGGGCTCACTAGTCTGTCCTGTTATTCTGTTATTTCCCAAGGTGGGCTCACTAGTCTGTCACTGTTATTCTGTTATTTTCCCAAGGTGGACTCACTAGTCTGTCACTGTTTTTCTGTTATTTCCGAAGGTGGGCTCACTAGTCTGTCACTGTTATTCTGTTATTTCCCCAAGGTGGACTCACTAGTCTGTCACTGTTATTCTGTTATTTCCCAAGGTGGGCTCACTAGTCTGTCACTGTTATTCTGTTATTTCCCAAGGTGGGCTCACTAGTCTGTCACTGTTTTTCTGTTATTTCCCAAGGTGGTCTCACTAGTCTGTCACTGTTTTTCTGTTATTTCCCCAAGATGGGCTCACTAGTCTGTCACTGTTATTCTGTTAATTCCCAAGGCTCACTAGTCTGTCACTGTTATTCTGTTATTTACCCAAGCCAAGGTGGGCTCACTAGTCTGTCACTGTTATTCTGTTATTTCCCCAAGGTGGACTCACTAGTCTGTCACTGTTATTCTGTTATTTCCCAAGGTGGGCTCACTTGCTCAGAGGGAGAGAAAATCAATTGTCTGGTAAGGCCAGAACATGTTTCATGTCACTCCCTATGAAAAAGTCAGCCCTGCTTGGAAAGATTGGGCCTTCTGGCGTTATAAGGCACAGTACTCTACGGCATTCACACAGCACTTTGGACAACAACATATCAACACCATATTGGGGACTTAACATCTAGTTAAAAGAACTACGACCCAAAACTACAGGATGAGGTGTTGTCCTGTACCTGAGCAGGTGCTTAACCTGAGCAGGTGTTTAACCTGAGCAGGTGTTTAACCTGAGCAGGTGTTAGGTCAGGTATATAATGTGTGAGCAGGTGTTTTACCTGAGCAGGTGTTTAACCTGAGCAGGTGTTTAACCTGAGCAGGTGTTAGGTCAGGTACATAATGTGTGAGCAGGTGTTTTACCTGAGCAGGTGTTTAACCTGAGCAGGTGTTTAACCTGAGCAAGTGTTTTACCTGAGCAGTTGTTTTACCTGAGCAGGTGTTTAACCTGAGCCAGTGTTTTACCTGAGCAGGTGTTTTACCTGAGCAGGTGTTTTACCTGAGCAGTTGTTTTACCTGAGCAGTTGTTTTACCTGAACAGGTGTTTAACCTGAGCCAGTGCTTTACCTGAGCCAGTGTTTTACCTGAGCCAGTGTTTTACCTGAGCAGGTGTTTTACCTGAGCAGGTGTTTAATCTGAGCGGGTGTTTTACCTGAGCAGGTGTTTAACCTGAGCAGTTGTTTTACCTGAACATGTGTTTTACCTGAGCCAGTGTTTTACCTGAGCCAGTGTTTTACCTGAGCAGGTGTTTTACCTGAGCAGGGGTTTAACCTGAGCAGGGGTTTAACCTGAGCAGGTGTTTTACCTGAGCAGGGGTTTAACCTGAGCAGGTGTTTTACCTGAGCAGGTGTTTTACCTGAGCAGGTGTTTTACCTGAACAGGTGTTTAACCTGAGCCAGTGTTTTACCTGAGCCAGTGTTTTACCTGAGCCAGTGTTTTACCTGAGCAGGTGTTTTACCTGAGCAGGTGTTTAACCTGAGCAGGTGTTTTACCTGAGCAGGTGTTTAACCTGAGCAGTTGTTTTACCTGAACATGTGTTTTACCTGAGCCAGTGTTTTACCTGAGCCAGTGTTTTACCTGAGCAGGTGTTTTACCTGAGCAGGGGTTTAACCTGAGCAGGGGTTTAACCTGAGCAGGTGTTTTACCTGAGCAGGGGTTTAACCTGAGCAGGGGTTTAACCTGAGCAGGTGTTTTACCTGAGCAGGTGTTTTACCTGAGCAGGTGTTTTACTTGAGCAGGTTCTTTACCTGAGCAGGTGTGAGGTCAGGTATATAAGCAGGGGTTTTACCTGAGCAGGTGTGAGGTCAGGTATATAAGCAGGGGTTTTACCTAAGCAGATGTGAGCAGCCTGGAAGCTGGTGAATCCCATCCAGCAGACCAGGGCAGGACGAGATGGTCTGATACTCCTCTGGCAGTTATATACATTATAGATGTCTCCTCTATACAGCCCCTTTAGGTTAGACCTGTAAAACAGTTATAGAGGGTTATAACAGATATATACATTATAGATGTCTCCTCTATACAGACCCTTTAGGTTAGACCTGTAAAACAGTTATAGAGGGTTATAACAGTTATATACATTATAGATGTCTCCTCTATACAGCCCCTTTAGTTTAGATCTGTAAAACAGTTATAGAGGGTTATAACAGTTATATACATTATAGATGTCTCCTCTATACAGACCCTTTAGGTTAGACATGTAAAACAGTTACATACACAGCCTGTCAAAGACACACGCACGCACGCACGCACGCACGCACGCACGCACGCACGCACGCACACACACACACACACACACACACACATACACACATACACACACACACACACACACACACACACACACACACACACACACACACACACACACACACACACACACACTAAATGAATGTGCGACTGTGGAACATAAAATTAGCTTCATGCAATTCCATTTAAAATCCTATTACTTTTAATATGTCATTATCTCTAGCATAAGGGCCCAATTGTCAATTCTTATCATAATAGCTCTTTCTCTATCTGTGTGACTGCAATAACTAGACGGACTAACCGTCCTAATCGAACCACTACAAGATGGCGTACGTGGTCATAGTGTACAAGACAGACATAGTTGGTGACAAGAGGAAGAGAGGAGTGTGGAGACGAAGAGTGTGGTGATCTGGGAGAGTGTGGGAATGGGAGAGAGAGAGAGAGAGAGAATGAGAGAGAGAGAGAGAGGGAGGGAGAGAGAATGAGCGAGAGAATGAGAGAGAGAGCGAGACAGAGAGAGAGAGCGAGAGAGCGAGAGAGAGAGCGAGAGACAGAGTGAGAGAAAGAGACAGAGACAGAGAAAGAGAAAGAGACAGAGACAGAGACAGAGACAGAGAGAGAGAGAGAGAGAGATAGAGATATAGAGATATAGAGAGAGAGACATAGAGAGAGAGAGAGCGCGAGAGAGCGAGCGAGAAAGAGAGCGAGAGACAGAGCGAGAGAAAGAGACAGAGCGAGAGAAAGAGACAGAGCGAGAGGAAGAGACAGAGAGAACAGAGACAGAGACAGAGAAACAGAGACAGAGACAGAGACAGAGAGAGAGAGAGAGAGGGATATAGAGAGAGAGAGGGAGAGAGAGAGAGGGAGAGGGATATAGAGAGAGAAACAGAGAGAGAGGGATATATATAGAGACAGAGACAGAGAGAGAGAGAGAGGGAGAGAGGGAGAGAGGGAGAGGGATATAGAGAGAGAGACAGAGAGACAAGAGAGAACAGAGAGAACAGAGAGACAGGGAGAGAGAGAGAGAGACAGAGAGACAAGAGAGAACAGAGAGAACAGAGAGACAGGGAGAGAGAGAGAGAGACAGAGAGACAGAGAGAACAGAGAGACAGAGAGAACAGAGAGAGGGAGAGAAAGAGAGAGACAGAGAGACAGAGAGAACAGAGAGAACAGAGAGACAGAGAGAGAGAGAGACAGAGAGACAGAGAGAACAGAGAGAGAGAGAGAGAGATATAGAGAGAGAAAGAGATGAGTGTGTAGGGCTCATGCTCACCGGTGCAGGACCATGGATCTCATGAGCATGAGCAGGTTCACTGAGCAGGACAGGGTCATCGCAGAGAGGTAGCACACTGCCAACACACACAGCACATGTTGCCACAGAGGTCAACTACATTTCCTGGGTCACAATAATACAACTCATTCAGCACTTTCTGACATCTGCTGATTCGAACACTATTCTATGTGAAACAACATGATACAGTTCAGCAGTTCCACATGTAGTAATAGACCACTATCCTGACTCACCTTCTACACACCACATGTAGTAATAGACCACTATCCTGACTCACCTTCTACACACCACATGTAATAGACCACTATCCCGACTCACCTTCTACACACCACATGTAGTAATAGACCACTATCCTGACTCACCTTCTACACACCACATGTAATAGACCACTATCCCGACTCACCTTCTACACACCACATGTAATAGACCACTATCCCGACTCACCTTCTACACACCACATGTAATATACCACTATCCTGACTCACCTTCTACACACCACATGTAGTAATAGACCACTATCCCTAACTCACCTTCTACACACCACATGTAATAGACCACTATCCCGACTCACCTTCTACACACCACATGTAATATACCACTATCCTGACTCACCTTCTACACACCACATGTAATATACCACTATCCCTAACTCACCTTCTACACACCACATGTAGTAATAGACCACTATCCTGACTCACCTTCTACACACCACATGTAATAGACCACTATCCTGACTCACCTTCTACACACCACATGTAATAGACCACTATCCCGACTCACCTTCTACACACCACATGTAATAGACCACTATCCCTAACTCACCTTCTACACACCACATGTAATATACCACTATCCCTAACTCACCTTCTACACACCACATGTAATAGACCACTATCCTGACTCACCTTCTACACACCACATGTAATAGACCACTATCCCGACTCACCTTCTACACACCACATGTAATAGACCACTATCCCTAACTCACCTTCTACACACCACATGTAATATACCACTATCCTGACTCACCTTCTACACACCACATGTAATATACCACTATCCTAACTCACCTTCTACACACCACATGTAATATACCACTATCCTGACTCACCTTCTACACACCACATGTAATAGACCACTATCCCGACTCACCTCCTACACACCACATGTAATAGACCACTATCCCGACTCACCTTCTACACACCACATGTAATAGACCACTATCCTAACTCACCTTCTACACACCACATGTAGTAATATACCACTATCCTAACTCACCTTCTACACACCACATGTAATATACCACTATCCTGACTCACCTTCTACACACCACATGTAATAGACCACTATCCCTAACTCACCTTCTACACACCACATGTAGTAATAGACCACTATCCTAACTCACCTTCTACACACCACATGTAATAGACCACTATCCCTAACTCACCTTCTACACACCACATGTAATAGACCACTATCCCTAACTCACCTTCTACACACCACATGTAATAATAGACCACTATCCCTAACTCACCTTCTACACACCACATGTAGTAATAGACCACTATCCTAACTCACCTTCTACACACCACATGTAATATACCACTATCCTGACTCACCTTCTACACACCACATGTAGTAATAGACCACTATCCCTAACTCACCTTCTACACACCACATGTAGTAATAGACCACTATCCTGACTCACCTTCTACACACCACATGTAATAGACCACTATCCTGACTCACCTTCTACACACCACATGTAGTAATAGACCACTATCCCTAACTCACCTTCTACACACCACATGTAATAGACCACTATCCCGACTCACCTTCTACACACCACATGTAATATACCACTATCCTGACTCACCTTCTACACACCACATGTAATAGACCACTATCCCTAACTCACCTTCTACACACCACATGTAATAGACCACTATCCTAACTCACCTTCTACACACCACATGTAATAGACCACTATCCCTAACTCACCTCCTACACACCACATGTAATAGACCACTATCCCTAACTCACCTTCTACACACCACATGTAATATACCACTATCCCTAACTCACCTTCTACACACCACATGTAATAGACCACTATCCCTAACTCACCTTCTACACACCACATGTAATAGACCACTATCCTAACTCACCTTCTACACACCACATGTAATAGACCACTATCCTAACTCACCTTCTACACACCACATGTAGTAATAGACCACTATCCCTAACTCACCTTCTACACACCACATGTAATAGACCACTATCCTAACTCACCTTCTACACACCACATGTAGTAATAGACCACTATCCCTAACTCACCTTCTACACACCACATGTAATAGACCACTATCCTAACTCACCTTCTACACACCACATGTAGTAATAGACCACTATCCCTAACTCACCTTCTACACACCACATGTAATAGACCACTATCCTAACTCACCATCTACACACCACATGTAATAGACCACTATCCTAACTCACCTTCTACACACCACATGTAATAGACCACTATCCGGACGACTTCGGCCCTGTCCTCTGATAATACGATGTTGAAACCGGCCAGTAGGAAGGCGATGTCTTCGTTGACGCCTTGACGGACAATCTGGAGCGTCGGCACGACGCTAGCCACAAACACCAAAGCCATCTGGGTAACAGGAAGTACGGTGAATACAGGAAGTACCAAACAGAGCTGCTACACTGTCACCATGGTGTTGATATTACAGTAGGTTGGACGACTAGATTAGTACCTGGACAGTACCTATCATAATAATCTGATAGACTACTAGATTAGTACCTATCATAATAATCTGATAGACTACTAGATTAGTACCTGTACAGTACCTATCATAATATTCTGATAGACTACTAGATTAGTACCTGGACAGTACCTATCATAATAATCTGATAGACTACTAGATTAGTACCTGTACAGTACCTATCATAATAATCTGATAGACTACTAGATTAGTACCTGGACAGTACCTATCATGATAATCTGATAGACTACTAGATTAGTACCTGGACAGTACCTATCATAATAATCTGATAGACTACTAGACTAGTACCTGGACAGTACCTATCATAATAATCTGATAGACTACTAGATTAGTACCTGTACAGTACCTATCATAATATTCTGATAGACTACTAGATTAGTACCTGGACAGTACCTATCATAATAATCTGATAGACTACTAGATTAGTACCTGTACAGTACCTATCATAATAATCTGATAGACTACTAGATTAGTACCTGGACAGTACCTATCATGATAATCTGATAGACTACTAGATTAGTACCTGGACAGTACCTATCATAATAATCTGATAGACTACTAGACTAGTACCTGGACAGTACCTATCATAATAATCTGATAGACTACTAGATTAGTACCTGTACAGTACCTATCATAATATTCTGATAGACTACTAGATTAGTACCTGGACAGTACCTATCATAATAATCTGATAGACTACTAGATTAGTACCTGTACAGTACCTATCATAATAATCTGATAGACTACTAGATTAGTACCTGTACAGTACCTATCATAATAATCTGATAGACTACTAGATTAGTACCTGGACAGTACCTATCATAATAATCTGATAGACTACTAGATTAGTACCTGTACAGTACCTATCATAATAATCTGATAGACTACTAGATTAGTACCTGGACAGTACCTATCATAATAATCTGATAGACTACTAGATTAGTACCTGGACAGTACCTATCATAATAATCTGATAGACTACTAGACTAGTACCTGGACAGTACCTATCATAATAATCTGATAGACTACTAGATTAGTACCTGTACAGTACCTATCATAATATTCTGATAGACTACTAGATTAGTACCTGGACAGTACCTATCATAATAATCTGATAGACTACTAGATTAGTACCTGTACAGTACCTATCATAATAATCTGATAGACTACTAGATTAGTACCTGTACAGTACCTATCATAATAATCTGATAGACTACTAGATTAGTACCTGGACAGTACCTATCATAATAATCTGATAGACTACTAGATTAGTACCTATCATAATAATCTGATAGACTACTAGATTAGTACCTGTACAGTACCTATCATAATAATCTGATAGACTACTAGATTAGTACCTGGACAGTACCTATCATAATAATCTGATAGACTACTAGATTAGTACCTGTACAGTACCTATCATAATAATCTGATAGACTACCTGATTAGTACCTGTACAGTACCTATCATAATAATCTGATAGACTACTAGATTAGTACTTATCATAATAATCTGATAGACTACCTGATTAGTACCTGGACAGTACCTATCATAATAATCTGATAGACTACTAGATTAGTACCTGTACAGTACCTATCATAATAATCTGATAGACTACTAGATTAGTACCTATCATAATAATCTGATAGACTACTAGATTAGTACCTGTACAGTACCTATCATAATAATCTGATAGACTACCTGATTAGTACCTGTACAGTACCTATCATAATAATCTAATAGACTACTAGATTAGTACCTGGACAGTACCTATCATAATAATCTGATAGACTACTAGATTAGTACCTGTACAGTACCTATCATAATAATCTGATAGACTAGATTAGTACCTGTACAGTACCTATCATAATATTCTGATAGACTACTAGATTAGTACCTGGACAGTACCTATCATAATAATCTGATAGACTACTAGATTAGTACCTGTACAGTACCTATCATAATAATCTGATAGACTACCTGATTAGTACCTGTACAGTACCTATCATAATAATCTGATAGACTACTAGATTAGTATCTGTACAGTACCTATCATAATAATCTGATAGACTACTAGACTAGTACCTATCATAATAATCTGATAGACTACTAGATTAGTACCTGTACAGTACCTATCATAATAATCTGATAGACTACTAGATTAGTACCTATCATAATAATCTGATAGACTACTAGATTAGTACCTGTACAGTACCTATCATAATAATCTGATAGACTACTAGACTAGTACCTGTACAGTACCTATCATAATAATCTGATAGACTACCTGATTAGTACCTGTACAGTACCTATCATAATAATCTGATAGACTACCTGATTAGTACCTGTACAGTACCTATCATAATAATCTGATAGACTACTAGATTAGTACTCATCATAATAATCTGATAGACTACTAGATTAGTACCTGTACAGTACCTATCATAATATTCTGATAGACTACTAGATTAGTACCTGTACAGTACCTATCATAATAATGTGATAGACTACTAGATTAGTACCTATCATAATAATCTGATAGACTAGATTAGTATCTGTACAGTACCTATCATAATAATCTGATAGACTACCTGATTAGTACCTGTACAGTACCTATCATAATAATCTGATAGACTACTAGATTAGTACCTGGACAGTACCTATCATAATAATCTGATAGACTACTAGACTAGTACCTGTACAGTACCTATCATAATAATCTGATAGACTACTAGATTAGTACCTGTACAGTACCTATCATAATATTCTGATAGACTACTAGATTAGTACCTGGACAGTACCTATCATAATAATCTGATAGACTACTAGATTAGTACCTGTACAGTACCTATCATAATAATCTGATAGACTACTAGATTAGTACCTGGACAGTACCTATCATAATAATCTGATAGACTACCTGATTAGTACCTGTACAGTACCTATCATAATAATCTGATAGACTACTAGATTAGTACCTATCATAATAATCTGATAGACTACTAGATTAGTACCTGTACAGTACCTATCATAATAATCTGATAGACTACCTGATTAGTACCTGTACAGTACCTATCATAATAATCTGATAGACTACTAGATTAGTACCTGGACAGTACCTATCATAATAATCTGATAGACTACTAGATTAGGACCTGTACAGTACCTATCATAATAATCTGATAGACTAGATTAGTACCTGTACAGTACCTATCATAATATTCTGATAGACTACTAGATTAGTACCTGGACAGTACCTATCATAATAATCTGATAGACTACTAGATTAGTACCTGTACAGTACCTATCATAATAATCTGATAGACTACCTGATTAGTACCTGTACAGTACCTATCATAATAATCTGATAGACTACTAGATTAGTATCTGTACAGTACCTATCATAATAATCTGATAGACTACTAGACTAGTACCTATCATAATAATCTGATAGACTACTAGATTAGTACCTGTACAGTACCTATCATAATAATCTGATAGACTACTAGATTAGTACCTATCATAATAATCTGATAGACTACTAGATTAGTACCTGTACAGTACCTATCATAATAATCTGATAGACTACTAGACTAGTACCTGTACAGTACCTATCATAATAATCTGATAGACTACCTGATTAGTACCTGTACAGTACCTATCATAATAATCTGATAGACTACCTGATTAGTACCTGTACAGTACCTATCATAATAATCTGATAGACTACTAGATTAGTACTCATCATAATAATCTGATAGACTACTAGATTAGTACCTGTACAGTACCTATCATAATATTCTGATAGACTACTAGATTAGTACCTGTACAGTACCTATCATAATAATGTGATAGACTACTAGATTAGTACCTATCATAATAATCTGATAGACTAGATTAGTATCTGTACAGTACCTATCATAATAATCTGATAGACTACCTGATTAGTACCTGTACAGTACCTATCATAATAATCTGATAGACTACTAGATTAGTACCTGGACAGTACCTATCATAATAATCTGATAGACTACTAGACTAGTACCTGTACAGTACCTATCATAATAATCTGATAGACTACTAGATTAGTACCTGTACAGTACCTATCATAATAATCTGATAGACTACTAGATTAGTACCTGTACAGTACCTATCATAATAATCTGATAGACTACTAGATTAGTACCTGTACAGTACCTATCATAATAATCTGATAGACTACTAGTTTAGTACCTGGACAGTACCTATCATAATAATCTGATAGACTACTAGACTAGTACCTGGACAGTACCTATCATAATAATCTGATAGACTACTAGATTGTAATATTAGACTAATACAGTGATATGGGTTAGACTAATACAGTGATATGGGTTATACTAATACAGTGATATGGGTTAGACTAATACAGTGATATGGGTTAGACTAATACAGTGATGTAGGTTAGACTAATACAGTGATATGGGTTAGACTAATACAGTGATATGGGTTAGACTAATACAGTGATATGGGTTAGACTAATACAGTGATATGGGTTAGACTAATACAGTGATATGGGTTAGACTAATACAGTGATATGGGTTAGACTAATACAGTGATATGGGTTAGACTAATACAGTGATATGGGTTAGACTAATACAGTGATATGGGTTAGACTAATACAGTGATATGGGTTAGACTAATACAGTGATATGGGTTAGACTAATACAGTGATATGGGTTAGACTAATACAGTGATATGGGTTAGACTAATACAGTGATATGGGTTAGACTAACACATTGGTACCTGGTAAATAGCAGTAAACGACACTACTCCAGATATCGCCAGCTTCAGAGGGAACCGGAAAACTGACGGTGAAAAGAAAGGAAAAACATTTGCAGGATTTAGACAGTAAGTGTAAAAATACATTAAAAACAGATGTAGTTATAGTTTATATATATAGTCACCTTCCTCTGGTGTGTACATGTAGGACTTCACAGCGTCAGTTATCCTCTCCGCCAGTGTGGGCTTCTCTGTACTGAGGGAAGAGACAGACAGATTACTCACACAAAACATTCATTAAGAGCACCTTCCTGATGTCGAGTTGAACAACCTCAATTAGTCAGGACATGGACTCTACAAGGTGTTGAAAGCGTTCCACAAGGGATGCTGGTCCATGTCGACTCCAATGCTTCCCCACAGTTGTGTCACGTTGGCTGGATGTCCTTTGGGTGGTGGACCATTCTTGATGCACAAAGGAAACTGTTGAGCGTGAAAAACCCAGCAGCTTTGCAGATCTTGACACAAACTGGTGCACCTGGCACCTACTACCATACTCCATTCAAAGGCACTTAAATATTTTATATTGGCCAATCATCCTCTGAAAGTTATATATACACAATCCATGTCTCAATTGTCTCAAGGCTTAAAAATCCTTCTTTAATCCGTTTCCTCCCCTTCATCTACACTGATTGAAGTGGATTTAACAAGTGACATCAACAAGGGATCATAGCTTTCACCTGGATTCACCTGGTCAGTCTGTCAGGGAAAGAGCAGGTGTTCTCAATGCAGGGTTTCTCAAACTCTGTCCCCGGGACACCAAGGGGTGAACTTTTTGGGGTTTTTGACCTAGTACTACACAGCTGATTTGAAATAACTAATCATCAAGCTTTGATCATTTGTATCAGCTGTGTAATGTATGGGATAATAACTAAATGTGCACCTCTTGGGGTCCAGAGGACTGAGTTTGAGAAACGCTGTCTTAATGTTTGGTATACTCAGTGTATATGAGTCTTTGGTTGCGTTTACGCAGCTGATCTGATTGGACAAAGACCAATTTGTGAAAAAAAGACTCAAATTGGGAAAGACGGAGTCGAAAAAGCAGGTCCAGGACACGTGAACAGATCAGGGTTCGAAAGCCGCAGGCAGAACAGCAGGAACTGGATCAGCAGCACGACCAGGTGGACTAGGGACAGGGACAGCCAGGAGTCATCAGGTCAGGTAATTTGCAATAATAGTGTTTAATATGATTTTTGAATGACAACCTCATCTCTGTACACCACATACAATTATCTGTAAGGTCCAGTGGTGTAAAATACTGTAAAATACTTGTGTAAAAAACTTTTTTGGGGGTATCTGTACTTTACTTTACTATTTATATTTGTATCAACTTTTATTTTACTACATTCCTAAAGAACATAATGTACTTTTTACTCTATACATTTTCCCTGACACCCAAAAGTACTCCTTACATTTGGAACGCTTAGCAGGACAGTAAAATTGTCCAATTCACACTCTTATCAAGAGAACATCCCTAGTCATCCCTACTGCCTCAGACCTGACCGATTTACTAAACACAAATGTTTAGTATGTAAATTATGTCTGAGTGTTGGTGTGTGACCCTGGCAATCCGTAAATACAGATAGTTTATAAATTGTTTGCTTAACATAAAGGAATGTGAAAAGATGTATACTGTTACTTTTGATGCTTAAGTATATTCAAAACCAAAAAACTTTTACTTTTGCTTAAGTTGTATTTACCTGGTGAAATTGAATTTTTACTTGAGTCATTTTCTAATAAGGTATCTTTACTTTTACTCAAGTATGACAATTGAGGGCTTTTTCCACCACTGTCGGTTCCTCTGCCGAGCAATGAATTTCAAACACAGATTCAACCTCAAAGAGGTTTTCCAATGCCTCGCAAAGAAGGGTACCTATTGGTACATGGGTAAAAAAAAAGAAGCAGACTTGAATATCCCTTTGAGCATGGTGAAGTTAATAATTTACACTATGCATGGTGTATCAATACACCCGGTCACTACAAAGATACAGGCGTCTTCCTAACTCAGTTGCCAGAGAGGAAAGAAACTGCTCAGGGATTTCACCATGAGGCCAATGGTGACTTTAAAACAGTTACAGAGTTTAATGGCTGTGACAGGAGAAAACTGAGGATGGATCAACAACATTGTAGTTACTCCACAATACTAACCTAAATGACAGAGTGAAAAGAAGGACGCCTGTACAGAATAAAAATATTGCAAAACATGCGTTCTGTGCGAAAGAAATTCACTTTTTGTCCTGAATACAAAGTGTTATGTTTGGGGCAAATCCAATAAAACACATTACTCAGTACAACTCTCCATATTTTCAAGCATAGTGGTGGCTGCATCATGTTATGGGTATGATTGTAATCGTTAATGTCTGTGGAGTTTTTCAGGATAAAAATGAAACAGAATTGAGCTAAGCACAGGCAAAATCCTAGAGGAAAATCTAGTTCAGTCTGCTTTCCACCAGACACTGGGAGATGAATTCACTTTCAGCAGAACAATAACCTAAAACACAAGGCCAAATCTACACTGGAGTTCCTTACCAAGAAGACAGTGAATGTTCCTGAGTGGCCAAGTTAGAGTTTATACTTAAATCTACTTAAAAATGTTTGGCAAAACCTGAAAATGGTTGTCTAGCAATGATTAACGACCAATTTGACATAGCTTGAAGAATTTTGAAAATAATAATTGGTCCAATGTTATACAATCCAGGTGTGTAAAGCTCTTAAAGACTTACCCAGAAAGACTCACAGCTGTAATCACTCTTAGAGACTTACCCAGAAAGACTCACAGCTGTAATCACTCTTAGAGACTTACCCAGAAAGACTCACAGCTGTAATCACTCTTAGAGACTTACCCAGAAAGACTCACAGCTGTAATCACTCTTAGAGACTTACCCAGAAAGACTCACAGCTGTAATCACTCTTAGAGACTTACCCAGAAAGACTCACAGCTGTAATCACTCTTAGAGACTTACCCAGAAAGACTCACAGCTGTAATCACTCTTAGAGACTTACCCAGAAAGACTCACAGCTGTAATCACTCTTAGAGACTTACCCAGAAAGACTCACAGCTGTAATCACTCTTAGAGACTTACCCAGAAAGACTCACAGCTGTAATCACTCTTAGAGACTTACCCAGAAAGACTCACAGCTGTAATCACTCTTAGAGACTTAACCCAGAAAGACTCACAGCTGTAATCACTCTTAGAGACTTACCCAGAAAGACTAACAGCTGTAATCACTCTTAGAGACTTACCCAGAAAGACTCGCAGCTGTAATCACTCTTAGAGACTTACCCAGAAAGACTCACAGCTGTAATCACTCTTAAAGACTTACCCAGAAAGACTCACAGCTGTAATCACTCTTAAAGACTTACCCAGAAAGACTCACAGCTGTAATCACTCTTAGAGACTTACCCAGAAAGACTCACAGCTGTAATCACTCTTAGAGACTTACCCAGAAAGACTAACAGCTGTAATCACTCTTAGAGACTTACCCAGAAAGACCAACAGCTGTAATCACTCTTAGAGACTTACCCAGAAAGACTCACAGCTGTAATCACTCTTAGAGACTTACCCAGAAAGACTCACAGCTGTAATCTCTCTTAGAGACTTACCCAGAAAGACTCACAGCTGTAATTGCTCTTAGACTTACCCAGAAAGACTCACAGCTGTAATCACTCTTAAAGACTTACCCAGAAAGACCAACAGCTGTAATCACTAACAAAGGTGCTACTACAAAGATTTGACCAGGGGTGTGAATACTTATGAAAATTAGACATTTCTGTATTTCATTTCCAATAGACGTGCCAAAATGTCTAAAAACATGTTAAAAACAGCTCTGGACTGATTGATCTAAAAAAGCATTTTAAAACACAATGACAACAATGTAACATGCTCTGTGTATGGATGACATCATGACCCGTGTCCATACAGAATACTTATTGTTCTCATGTAACTGTGACATTATCTTCCTACTGTATGACTATATCTCCCTGTGTGGTCACTTCCTGGTAAAGCCCAAAGGGTTTCCAGCCAATAGGAAATACTGTAGGATTATATCTCCCTGTTTGGTCACTTCCTGGTAAAACCCAAAGGGTTTCCAGCCAATAGGAAATACTGTACCTCCTGTGAGTCACAGTGATGCAATCAGAAAAACTATTCAACAACCTTTCCTCTTTGCTCCTCTCCTCCTGCTCTCTTTTCCTTCTCTCCTCCTCTCGTTCTCTTTTCCTCTTCTCCGCCCGTTCTCTTTTCCTCTCCCCCTCTAATTCTCTTTTCCTCCTCTCCTCCTCTCGTTCTCTTTTCCTCCTCTCCTCCTCTCGTTCTCTTTTCCTCCTCTCCTCCTCCCGTTCTCTTTTCCTCTCCCCTTCCCGTTCTCTTTTCCTCTCCTCCTCTCGTTCTCTTTTCCTCCTCTCCTCCTCTTTTCCTCCTCTCCTCCTCTCGTTCTCTTTTCCTCTCCTCCTCCCGTTCTCTTTTCCTCTCCTCCTCTCGTTCTCTTTTCCTCCTCTCCTCCTCTTTTCCTCCTCTCCTCCTCTCGTTCTCTTTTCCTCTCCTCCTCCCGTTCTCTTTTCCTCTCCTCCTCTCGTTCTCTTTTCCTCCTCTCCTCCTCTTTTCCTCCTCTCCTCCTCTCGTTCTCTTTTCCTCTCCTCCTCCCGTTCTCTTTTCCTCTCCTCCTGTCGTTCTCTTTTCCTCTCCTCCTCCCGTTCTCTTTTCCTCTCCTCCTTCCGTTCTCTTTTCCTCTCCCCTCCCGTTCTCTTTTCCTCCTCTCCTCCTCTCGTTCTCTTTTCCTCCTCTCCTCCTCTCGTTCTCTTTTCCTCCCCTCCTCCCGTTCTCTTTTCCTCCCCTCCTCCCGTTCTCTTTTCCTCTCCTCCTCCCATTCTCTTTTACTCTCCTCCTCACGTTCTCTTTTCCTCTCCTCCTCCCGTTCTCTTTTCCTCCTCTCCTCCTGCTCTCTTTTCCTCCTCTCCTCCTCTCGTTCTCTTTTCCTCCTCTCCTCCCGCTCTCTTTTCCTCCTCTCCTCCTGCTCTCTTTTCCTCCTCTCCTCCTCTCGTTCTCTTTTCCTCTCCTCCTCCCGTTCTCTTTTCCTCCTCTCCTCCCGTTCTCTTTTCCTCCTCTCCTCCTGCTCTCTTTTCCTCCTCTCCTCCTCTCGTTCTCTTTTCCTCTCCTCCTCCCGTTCTCTTTTCCTCTCCCCCTCCCGTTCTCTTTTCCTCCCCTCCTCTCGTTCTCTTTTCCTCCTCTCCTCCTCTCGTTCTCTTTTCCTCCCCTCCTCCCGTTCTCTTTTCCTCCCCTCCTCCCGTTCTCTTTTCCTCTCCTCCTCCCGTTCTCTTTTCCTCTCCTCCTCCCGTTCTCTTTTCCTCTCCCCCTCCCGTTCTCTTTTCCTCTCCTCCTCTCGTTCTCTTTTCCTCTCCTCCTCCCGTTCTCTTTTCCTCCTCTCCTCCCGTTCTCTTTTCCTCCTCTCCTCCTGCTCTCTTTTCCTCTCCTCCTCTCGTTCTCTTTTCCTCCTCTCCTCCTCTCGTTCTCTTTTCTCTCCCCCTCCCGTTCTCTTTTCCTCTCCTCCTCACGTTCTCTTTTCCTCTCCTCCTCTCGTTCTCTTTTCCTCCTCTCCTCCTCCCGTTCTCTCTTCCTCTCCTCCTCCTCCCGTTCTCTTTTACTCTCCTCCTCCCGTTCTCTTTTCCTCTCCTCCTCCCGTTCTCTTTTCCTCTCCTCCTCTCGTTCTCTTTTCCTCTCCTCCTCTCGTTCTCTTTTCCTCCTCTCCTCCTCTCGTTCTCTTTTCCTCCTCTCCTCCTCTCGTTCTCTTTTCCTCCTCTCCTCCTCTCGTTCTCTTTTCCTCTCCTCCTCCCGTTCTCTTTTACTCTCCTCCTCCCATTCTCTTTTTCTCTCCCCCTCCCGTTCTCTTTTCCTCTCCTCCTCTCGTTCTCTTTTCCTCCTCTCCTCCTCTCGTTCTCTTTTCCTCCTCTCCTCCTCCCGTTCTCTTTTCCTCTCCTCCTCTCGTTCTCTTTTCCTCCTCTCATCTTGTTCTCTTTTCCTCTCTTATGTGCATGGTGTCTGGCTATTCTGAGCTCCATTGGAAAAAGGACTATCAGCTCGAATAAGGTTCCTCTTTCTAAACTGGGTTGGCGGGTGAAACCTCTGCTTGTTCCAACAAGTAATTTGCATGCTATTTATAAAAGGCGTTTTTCCTGCCAGTTACTGCACGCATCCCTAACCCTGTCTGTTGGCAGCGGTGGCTAGCTTCCTGGCCAGGAACACTCTGGAGATGTCATTGCTCATTGCATATAAGAAGGATGTTTGACACAGGGGTGGATTTGCCCCAAACATGTCCACGTGGGAACAAAGCAGTGGTTCTGACCTGGTTTTGGAAGGCTTCTTCTTCTTCAGTATATTCTTGACGTAGTCATTGTAGTAGCTGCTGCTCAGGTCCTGTAGTGATAAAACACAAGACGTGAGGAAAATGGGCCAGTTTGAAATATATCTGTATTCACACAGCTACTGTAAACCTTATCAGGGTTGGAGTCAATTCCATTTCAATTCAGTCAATTCAGGAAAGAAATAAACATTTAAATTCCAATTTTCCTATCAGCTGTCACAACCGCAAGGCCAGTCTGAATCAGTTTGGCCTGTCAGCTGTCATGACCGCAAGGCCAGTCTGAATCAGTTTGACCTATCAGCTGTCAGACCGCAAGGCCAGTATGAATGTGTTTGGCCTGTCAGCTGTCACGACCGCAAGGCCAGTCTGAATCTGTTTGGCCTATCAGCTGTCAGACCGCAAGGCCAGTCTGAATCAGTTTGACCTATCAGCTGTCACGACCGCAAGGCCAGTATGAATCTGTTTGGCCTATCAGCTGTCACGACCGCAAGGCCAGTCTGAATGTGTTTGACCTATCAGCTGTCATGACCGCAAGGCCAGTCTGAATGTGTTTGACCTATCAGCTGTCACGACCGCAAGGCCAGTATGAATCTGTTTGGCCTATCAGCTGTCACGACCGCAAGGCCAGTCTGAATGTGTTTGACCTATCAGCTGTCACGACCGCAAGGCCAGTCTGAATGTGTTTGACCTATCAGCTGTCACGACCGCAAGGCCAGTCTGAATGTGTTTGACCTATCAGCTGTCACGACCGCAAGGCCAGTCTGAATGTGTTTGACCTATCAGCTGTCACGACCGCAAGGCCAGTCTGAATGTGTTTGACCTATCAGCTGTCACGACCGCAAGGCCAGTATGAATGTGTTCGGCCTATCAGCTGTCACTGTCTGACCTCTGGTCTACCTGTGTGGGTACATAACCTCTGGTCTACCTGTGTGGAAACATAACCTCTGGTCTACCTGTGTGGGTACATAACCTCTGGTCTACCTGTATGGATACATAACCTCTGGTCTACCTGTGTGGATACATAACCTCTGGTCTACCTGTGTGGATACATAACCTCTGGTCTACCTGTGTGGATACATAACCTCTGGTCTACCTGTGTGGATACATAACCTCTGGTCTACCTGTGTGGATACATAACCTCTGGTCTACCTGTGTGGATACTTAACCTCTGGTCTACCTGTGTGGATACATAATGGTCTACCTGTGTGGATACATAATGGTCTACCTGTGTGGATACATAACCTCTGGTCTACCTGTGTGGATACATAACCTCTGGTCTACCTGTGTGGATACATAACCTCTGGTCTACCTGTGTGGATACATAACCTCTGGTCTACCTGTATGGATACATAACCTCTGGTCTACCTGTGTGGATACATAATGGTCTACCTGTGTGATACATAACCTCTGGTCTACCTGTGTGGATACATAATGGTCTACCTGTGTGGGTACATAACCTCTGGTCTACCTGTGTGGATACATAACCTCTGGTCTACCTGTGTGGGTACATAACCTCTGGTCTACCTGCGTGGATACATAACATCTGGTCTATCTGTGTGGATACATAACCTCTGGTCTACCTGTGTGGATACATAACCTCTGGTCTACCTGTATGGATAAATAACCTCTGATCTACCTGTGTGGATACATAATGGTCTACCTGTGTGGATACATAACCTCTGGTCTACCTGTGTGGATACATAATGGTCTACCTGTGTGGATACATAACCTCTGGTCTACCTGTGTGGATACATAATGGTCTACATGTATGGATACATAACCTCTGGTCTACCTGTGTGGATACATAACCTCTGGTCTACCTGTGTGGATACATAACCTCTGGTCTACCTGTGTGGATACATAACCTCTGGTCTACCTGTGTGGATACATAACCTCTGGTCTACCTGTGTGGATACATAATGGTCTACCTGTGTGGATACATAACCTCTGGTCTACCTGTATGGATACATAACCTCTGGTCTACCTGTCTGGATACATAACCTCTGGTCTACCTGTGTGGATACATAACCTCTGGTCTACCTGTATGGATACATAACCTCTGGTCTACCTGTGTGGATACATAACCTCTGGTCTACCTGTGTGGATACATAATGGTCTACCTGTGTGGATACATAACCTCTGGTCTACCTGTGTGGATACATAATGGTCTACCTGTGTGGATACATAACCTCTGGTCTACCTGTGTGGATACATAACCTCTGGTCTACCTGTGTGGATACATAACCTCTGGTCTACCTGTATGGATACATAACCTCTGGTCTACCTGTATGGATACATAACCTCTGGTCTACCTGTGTGGATACATAATGGTCTACCTGTGTGGATACATAACCTCTGGTCTACCTGTGTGGATACATAACCTCTGGTCTACCTGTGTGGATACATAACCTCTGGTCTACCTGTGTGGATATATAACCTCTGGTCTACCTGTGTGGATACATAACCTCTGGTCTACCTGTGTGGATATATAACCTCTGGTCTACCTGTGTGAATACATAACCTTTGATTTACCTGTGTGGATACATAACCTCTGGTCTACCTGTGTGGATATATAACCTCTGGTCTACCTGTGTGAATACATAACCTTTGATTTACCTGTGTGGATACATAACCTCTGGTCTACCTGTGTGGGTACATAACCTTTGATCTACCTGTGTGGATACATAACCTCTGGTCTACCTGTATGGATACATAACCTCTGGTCTACCTGTGTGGATGCATAACATCTGGTCTACCTGTGTGGATACATAACCTCTGGTCTACCTGTGTGGATACATAACCTCTGGTCTACCTGTGTGGATACATAACCTCTGGTCTACCTGTGTGGATACATAACCTCTGGTCTACCTGTATGGATACATAACCTCTGGTCTACCTGTCTGGATACATAACCTCTGGTCTACCTGTGTGGATACATAACCTCTGGTCTACCTGTATGGATACATAACCTCTGGTCTACCTGTGTGGATACATAACCTCTGGTCTACCTGTGTGGATACATAATGGTCTACCTGTGTGGATACATAACCTCTGGTCTACCTGTGTGGATACATAATGGTCTACCTGTGTGGATACATAACCTCTGGTCTACCTGTGTGGATACATAACCTCTGGTCTACCTGTGTGGATACATAACCTCTGGTCTACCTGTATGGATACATAACCTCTGGTCTACCTGTATGGATACATAACCTCTGGTCTACCTGTATGGATACATAACCTCTGGTCTACCTGTGTGGATACATAATGGTCTACCTGTGTGGATACATAACCTCTGGTCTACCTGTGTGGATACATAACCTCTGGTCTACCTGTGTGGATACATAACCTCTGGTCTACCTGTGTGGATATATAACCTCTGGTCTACCTGTGTGGATACATAACCTCTGGTCTACCTGTGTGGATATATAACCTCTGGTCTACCTGTGTGAATACATAACCTTTGATTTACCTGTGTGGATACATAACCTCTGGTCTACCTGTGTGGATATATAACCTCTGGTCTACCTGTGTGAATACATAACCTTTGATTTACCTGTGTGGATACATAACCTCTGGTCTACCTGTGTGGGTACATTACCTTTGATCTACCTGTGTGGATACATAACCTCTGGTCTACCTGTATGGATACATAACCTCTGGTCTACCTGTGTGGATACATAACCTCTGGTCTACCTGTATGGATACATAACCTTTGATTTACCTGTGTGGATACATCCTCCCCTCTCTGCCTGATTGTATTAACACAGTGAGCTGCTTGATTCAGCAGCAAACCGCTCTGCTTTATGTCTTCCACAGTAGCAACCCATGCGTCAGAGAGATGTGCTGCTAACTAAGCATAGTTTCTCCTCCTCAAGACTGCTTAGGATGAAGGGATACGAAGGTGGTATTGAGGAATCAGACCACTTGGGCAACATGTTGAGTGAACAGGGCAGAATCCCAGTAACTACTCACATTGATGAACCCCCCCCCCCCCCCCCCCCCCACACACACACACCCACTCACATGGGACTGTTCTCAGCCCACTCACACCGGACTGGTCTCAGCCCACTCACACGGGTCTGTTCTCAGCCCACTCACATGGGACTGTTCTCAGCCCACTCACACGGGTCTGTTCTCAGCCCACTCACACGGGTCTGTTCTCAGCCCACTCACACGGGACTGTTCTCAGCCCACTCACACGGGACTGTTCTCAGCCCACTCACATGGGACTGTTCTCAGTCCACTCACATGGGACTGTTCTCAGCCCACTCACATGGGACTGTTCTCAGCCCACTCACACGGGACTGGACTGTTCTCAGCCCACTCACACGGGTCTGTTCTCAGCCCACTCACATGGGACTGTTCTCAGCCCACTCACACGGGACTGTTCTCAGCCCACTCACATGGGACTGTTCTCAGCCCACTCACACCGGACTGTTCTCAGCCCACTCACATGGGACTGTTCTCAGCCCACTCACACAGGACTGTTCTCAGCCCACTCACATGGGACTGTTCTCAGCCCACTCACCTCGCCAGTGGTGGTTTTCTCTGTCCCCTTCAGGCCCTTGAACAGCAGCAGAGGATACTGGAAACTGAGGAAGGCCAGGCAACAGATCTGGGGCAGGCTGGCCAACAGGGAGTAGTACTTATAGATCTGTAATACAGACAGAAATACGACTTATAGATCTGCATTACAGACAGAAATATAACATATAGATCTGCATTACAGACAGAAGTATGACTTATAGATCTCCAATACAGACAGAAATATGACATATAGATCTCCAATACAGACAGAAATATGACATATAGATCTGCATTACAGACAGAAGTATGACTTATAGATCTCCAATACAGACAGAAATATGACATATAGATCTCCAATACAGACAGAAATATGACATATAGATCTGCATTACAGACAGAAATATGACATATAGATCTGCATTACAGACAGAAATATGACATATAGATCTGCATTACAGACAGAAATATAACATATAGATCTGCATTACAGACAGAAATATGACTTATAGATCTGCAATACAGACAGAAATATGACATATAGATCTCCAATACAGACAGAAATATGACATATAGATCTGCATTACAGACAGAAATATGACTTATAGATCTGCAATACAGACAGAAATATGACATATAGATCTCCAATACAGACAGAAATATGACATATAGATCTGCATTACAGACAGAAATATGACTTATAGATCTGCAATACAGACAGAAATATGACATATAGATCTCCAATACAGATAGAAATATGACATATAGATCTGCATTACAGACAGAAGTATGACTTATAGATCTGCAATACAGACAGAAATATGACTTATAGATCTCCAATACAGACAGAAGTATGACATATAGATCTCCAATACAGACAGAAATATGACATATAGATCTGCATTACAGACAGAAATATGACTTATAGATCTGCATTACAGACAGAAATATGACTTATATATCTGCAATACAGACAGAAGTATGATTTATAGATCTGCATTACAGACAGAAGTATGACTTATAGATCTGCAACACAGACAGAAGTATGACATAGATCTGCAACACAGACAGAAATATGACTTATAGATCTGCAACACAGACAGAAATATGACTTGATGATGGTAATCGAACTTATCAAGAGACACTTTCAAGAGAACTGTAAAAGAAGAACACCTAAAACGGTGGGTTTTACTATGAGATAGAAATATGACTTATAGATGTGCAATGAAAACAGATCTTGACCTTTTGTCCCCTGATATTTCCTGTGTAAAAATGGAAAACAGTGAAACCGAAGGGTGAACGTATAAGCCAAGCAATAATAGTACATTTTAGATAGCAATTAATTTTCTATGACTATGGCTTGGACAACAGCACAGTGTTCTGTCCCATGCTCTCTCTAAACCAGTCTGGTTTTCTGGTTTTCTAATCCAGTCGGATTTTCTAATCCAGTCTGGTTTTCTAATCCAGTCTGATAGTCTGGTTTTCTAATCCCGTCTGGTTTTCTAATCCAGTCTGGTTTTCTAATCCCGTCTGGTTTTCTAATCCAGTCTGGTTTTCTAATCCAATCTGATAGTCTGGTTTTCTAATCCAGTCTGATAGTCTGGTTTTCTAATCCAGTCTGATAGTCTGGTTTTCTAATCCAGTCTGATAGTCTGGTTTTCTAATCCAGTCTGGTTTTCTAATCCAATCTGATAGTCTGGTTTTCTAATCCAGTCTGGTTTTCTAATCCAGTCTGGTTTTCTAATCCAGTCTGGTTTTCTAATCCAGTCTGACAGTCTAGTTTTCTAATCCAGTCTGATGGTCTGGTTTTCTAATCCAGTCTGATGGTCTGGTTTTCTAATCCAGTCTGATAGTCTGGTTTTTTAATCCAGTCTGATAGTCTGGTTTTCTAATCCAGTCTAGTTTTCTAATCCTGTCTGGTTTTCTAATCCCGGCTGATTTTCTAATCCCGTCTGGTTTTCTAATCCAGTCTGACAGTCTGGCTTTCTAATCCAGTCTGATAGTCTGTTTTTTCCAATCCAGTCTGATAGTCTGGTTTTCTAATCCAGTCTGGTAGTCTGGTTTTCTAATCAAATCTAATTTATTTATATAGCCCTTCTTACATCAGCTGATATCTCAAAGTGCTGTACAGAAACCCAGCCTAAAACCCCAAACAGCAAGCAATGCAGGTGTAGAATCACGGTGGCTAGGAAAAACTCCCTAGAAAGGCCAAAACCTAGGAAGAAACCTAGAGAGGAACCAGGCTATGAGGGGTGTCCAGTCCTCTTCTGGCTGTGCCGGGTGGAGATTATAACAGAACATGGCCAAGATGTTCAAATATTCATAAATGACCAGCAGGGTCAAATAATGATAATCACAGTAGTTGTCGAGGGTGCAACAGTCTGATAGTCTGGTTTTCTAATCCAGTCTGATGGTCTGGTTTTCTAATCCAGTCTGATGGTCTGGTGTTCTAATCCAGTCTGATGGTCTGGTGTTCTAATCCAGTCTGATGGTCTGGTGTTCTAATCCAGTCTGTTGGTCTGGTTTTCTAATCCAGTCTGATAGTCTGGTTTTCTAATCCAGTCTGTTGGTCTGGTTTTCTAATCCAGTCTGATGGTCTGGTGTTCTAATCCAGTCTGATGGTCTGGTTTTCTAATCCAGTCTGATGGTCTGGTTTTCTAATCCAGTCTGATAGTCTGGTTTTCTAATCCAGTCTGATAGTCTGGTTTTCTAATCCAGTCTGATAGTCTGGTTTTCTAATCCAGTCTGATGGTCTGGTTTTCTAATCCAGTCTGATGGTCTGGTGTTCTAATCCAGTCTGGTTTTCTAATCCAGTCTGATGGTCTGGTTTTCTAATCCAGCCTGATGGTCTGGTGTTCTAATCCAGTCTGATAGTCTGGTGTTCTAATCCAGTCTGATGTTATGGTGTTCTAATCCAGTCTGATGGTCTGGTGTTCTAATCCAGTCTGATGGTCTGGTGTTCTAATCCAGTCTGATGGTCTGGTGTTCTAATCCAGTCTGTTGGTCTGGTTTTCTAATCCAGTCTGATAGTCTGGTTTTCTAATCCAGTCTGTTGGTCTGGTTTTCTAATCCAGTCTGATGGTCTGGTTTTCTAATCCAGTCTGATGGTCTGGTTTTCTAATCCAGTCTGATGGTCTGGTTTTCTAATCCAGTCTGATGGTCTGGTTTTCTAATCCAGTCTGATGGTCTGGTTTTCTAATCCAGTCTGATGTTATGGTTTTCTAATCCAGTCTGATGGTCTGGTTTTCTAATCCAGTCTGATGTTATGGTTTTCTAATCCAGTCTGATGGTCTGGTTTTCTAATCCAGTCTGATGTTATGGTTTTCTAATCCAGTCTGATGGTCGGGTTTTCTAATCCAGTCTGGTTTTCTAATCCAGTCTGGTTTTCTAATCCAGTCTGATGGTCTGGTTTTCTAATCCAGTCTGATGTTATGGTTTTCTAATCCAGTCTGATGGTCTGGTTTTCTAATCCAGTCTGATGGTCTGGTTTTCTAATCCAGTCTGGTTTTCTAATCCAGTCTGATGGTCTAGTTTTCTAATCCAGTCTGATGGTCTGGTTTTCTAATCCAGTCTGATAGTCTGGTTTTCTAATCCAGTCTGATGGTCTGGTTTTCTAATCCAGTCTGATGGTCTGGTTTACTAATCCAGTCTGATGGTCTGGTTTTCTAATCCAGTCTGATGGTCTGGTTTTCTAATCCAGTCTGATAGTCTGGTGTTCTAATCCAGTCTGATGGTCCGGTTTTCTAATCCAGTCTGATGGTCTGGTTTTCTAATCCAGTCTGATGGTCTGGTTTTCTAATCCAGTCTGATGGTCTCGTTTTCTAATCCAGTCTGATGGTCTCGTTTTCTAATCCAGTCTGATGGTCTCGTTTTCTAATCCAGTCTGATAGTCTGGTTTTCTAATCCAGTCTGATGGTCTGGTTTTCTAATCCAGTCTGATGGTCTGGTTTTCTAATCCAGTCTGATGGTCTGGTTTTCTAATCCAGTCTGATGGTCTGGTTTTCTAATCCAGTCTGATGGTCTGGTTTTCTAATCCAGTCTGATGGTCTGGTTTTCTAATCCAGTCTGATGGTCTGGTTTTCTAATCCAGTCTGATGGTCTGGTTTTCTAATCCAGTCTGGTTTTCTAATCCAGTCTGATGGTCTGGTTTTCTAATCCAGTCTGATGGTCTGGTTTTCTAATCCAGTCTGGTTTTCTAATCCAGTCTGATGGTCTGGTTTTCTAATCCAGTCTGATGGTCTGGTTTGTGCCAGACCACTGCTGTGATTAAAACATTGCTCCGTGTGGTTTAGGCTGGCTAGCACCAGGGGTTCCCTGTCTGTCAGAAACTAGCTGATTAACTGTGACAACAGGCAGAACTAAACGATCTGAGTCCTTTACAATTCAGTACAGAAACACAGACAAACCCTGACCATTCAACCATTCAACACAGAAACACCCAAAACAATACTATTGTCGACCAAGAGTTGGAGGGCCATGAGACTAACCCCTCTGAGGCCTGATCATTCAGAGCGGACAAATCCTGAGACAACGAGACCTCATTCCAGCCCTTTTAAATTCAACTCAAATAAAGTTGTGTTGAATGGAACTGAATTGAAGAGTGGGTAGCAAGGCCTCAAGCTAGAGCAGGTACCCAAACCGACAACACCACAGGCAATGGAGAAATCCGACAGACATTCTTTGTCCACTTCATATGAATAGGTATTACGTTTTGCAATTTGCTCAGTGCTTAGCAACAGTGAGAGTTACAGCGCTAAGGAAGCCAGAGAAGAAAAGCAGCATTGAAAATCAGACACAGACATGGAGAGCCAAGGCTCCAGAATGAAACACCTCTGGGCTGGGGACAGATGGAACACCTCTGGGCAGGGGACAGATGGAACACCTCTGGGCTGGGGACAGATGGAACACCTCTGGGCTGGGGACAGATGGAACACCTCTGGGTTGGGGACAGATGGAACACCTCTGGGCTGGGGACAGATGGAACACCTCTGGGCTGGGGACAGATGGAACACCTCTGGGCTGGGGACAGATGGAACACCTCTGGGCTGGGGACAGATGGAACACCTCTGGGCTGGGGACAGATGGAACACCTCTGGGCTGGGGACAGATGGAACACCTCTGGGCTGGGGACAGATGGAACACCTCTGGGTTGGGGACAGATGGAACACCTCTGGGCTGGGGACAGATGGAACACCTCTGGGCTGGGGACAGATGGAACACCTCTGGGCTGGGGACCGATGGAACACCTCTGGGTTGGGGACAGATGGAACACCTCTGGGTGGGGGACAGATGGAACACCTCTGGGCTGGGGACAGATGGAACACCTCTGGGCTGGGGACAGATGGAACACCTCTGGGCTGGGGACAGATGGAACACCTCTGGGCTGGGGACAGATGGAACACCTCTGGGTTGGGGACAGATGGAACACCTCTGGGCTGGGGACAGATGGAACACCTCTGGGTTGGGGACAGATGGAACACGGCAGTGAATAAAGATGTCAAGGCTTTGTAGGTGTGTCTCTGTGTGTGTGTGCTTTTGTGTGTGTGTGTGTGTGTGTGTGTGTGTGTGTGTGTGTGTGTGTGTGTGTGTGTGTGTGTGTGTGTGTGTGTGTGTGTGTGTGTGTGTGTGTGTGTGTGTGTGTGTGTGTGTGTCTTCAGCCTTTGTAAGATCTCAGCCTGTGAGTGAGAGACACCAACCTCTGAAGCCTATAAGAGCTGAGGGTGCTTGGACAGTTCCATGCTACAATAATACAGCATATACTATATGATTAATACCATGCTACATTAACACAGCATGTTCTATATGATAAATACCATGCTACAATAACACAGCATACTCTATATAATAAATACCATGCTACATTAACACAGCATGTTACATATAATAAATAAGCAATTAAACACCGGAATGGTAGATGTGCAGAAGATGAATGAGCAAGTAGAGATACTGGGGTGCAAAGGAGCAAGATAAATAAATAAATACAGTATGGGGATGAGGTAGATTGATGGGCTCTGACAGCTAGTGAGGGAGATAAGTGTTTCCAGCTTCAGAGATTTTGGCAGTTCGTCCCAGTCATTGGCAGCAGAGAACTGGAAGGAAAGGCGGCCAAAGGAGGAATTGGCTTTGGGGGTGATCAGTGAGATATACCTGCTGGAGCGCGTGCTACGAGTGGGTGCTGCTATGGTGACTAGTGAGCTGAGATAAGGCGGGGCTTTACCTAGCAGAGACTTGTAGATAACCTGTAGCCTGTGGGTTTGGCGACGAGTATGAAGCGAGGGCCAACCAACGCGAGTGTACAGGTCGCAGTGGTGGGTAGTGTATGGTGCTTTGGTGATAAAACGGATGGCACTGTGATAGACTACATCCAGTTTGCTGAGTAGGGTGTTGGAGGCTATTTTGTAAATGACATCATATTCACGTATTCAAAGTCAGAGCCGTCCAGAGTAGTGGTGCTGGACGGGCGGGCAGGTGCGGGCAGTGATAGGTTGAAGAGAATGCATTTAGTTTTACTTGCGTTTAAGAGCAGTTGGAGGCCAAGGAAGGAGAGTTGTATGGCATTGAAGCTGGTCTGGAGTTGAGTTAACTTTTTATGGCTGCAGGGGCAGTATTGAGTAGCTCTGATTAATGGTGCCCATTTCAAACGGCCTCGTACTCAATTCTTGCTCGTACAATATGCATATTATTATTACTATTGGATAGAAAACACTCTCTAGTTTCTAAAACCGTTTGAATTATATCTGTGAGTCAAACAGAACTCATTTGGCACAACTTCCTGACCAGGAAGTGGAAAGTCTGAAATCGAGGCTCTGTTCTTCTTCCTGCCTATACATGGGCATGATACGTAAGAGTCTACGTGCACTTCATAGACCTTCCCCTGGATGTCAAGAGGCTGTGAGAGAAGAAATGTAGTGTTTATCTTGGTCTGAAGTGGAATACAAGCTCTTTGTATGACGTGTCCCTCATTTCCGGTACTCTGGGGAGCGCGAGGTGGACAGTGGGATTGCCTTCTGTTTAGCTGCCGTTATGGACGACTACTATCTCCGGCTTTGATTTTATTTGATACATGTGACCATATCATCGTAAAGTATGTTTTTTCAATATAGTTTAATCAGATTATTGAAATTTTTTCGGGAGTTTTGCCGTGTTCCGTTCTCTGACTTTGTTGACGATGGAGAGATCCGTGCCACTAGGCTAGTGCGCGTGCTAAATGAAGAGGGAAAGTTGCCGTTCTAAATCCAAACAACGATTGTTCTGGACAAAGGACCCCTTGTACAACATTCTGATGGAAGATCAGCAAAAGTAGGAAACATTTTATGATGCTATTTCATATATCTGTCGTACATGTGAACTAGTCGTGGGCGCCCAACGTTTGGGTACTCTAGCTATACCGAAGCTGCATATCGTAATGAAGTTATTTTTAGAATTCTAACACTGCGATTTCATTAAGAACTAATGGATCTATCATTTCCTATACAACAAGTATTTTTTAGTTATGTTTATGAATAGCTATTTGGTCAGAATATGTGTGTCAGAAAAAGTGTCAGGAAAAATCCGGACGTAGTGGGAAAAAGTAGCTAAGTTAGCACAATGTGTAACCATTGATTTCAGCTCTAAATATGCACATTTTCGAACAAAACATAAGTGTATGTATAACCTGATGTTATAGGACTGTCATCTGATGAAGAATATCAAGGTTAGTCAAAAATTATATATCTTTTGCTTGTTTGTTACGAGACTGTCATCTGATGAAGTTGTTTCTTAGTTAGTGGCTATTTATATCTTTATTTGGTCGAATTTGTGATAGCTACTGATGGAGTAAAAAACTGGTGGAGTAAAAAAAGTGGTGTCTTTTGCTAACGTGGTTAGCTAATAGATTTACATATTGTGTCTTCCCTGTACAACATTTAAAAAATCGGACATGTTGGCTGGATTCACAAGATGTGTACCTTTCATATGCTGTATTGGACTTGTTAATGTGTGAAAGTTAAATATTTAAAAAATATATATTTTGAATTTCGCGCCCTGCACTTGAGCTGGCTGTTGTCATAAGTGTACCGACGTCGGGCTTGCAGCCATAATTAACACAGTGTCCAAAGAAGGGCCTGAAGTATACAGAATGGTGTCGTCTGCGTAGAGGTGTATCAGAGAATCTACAGCAACAAGAGCAACATCATTGATGTATACAGAGAAGAGAGTCGGCCCAAGAATTGAATCCTGTGGCACCCCCATAGAGACTGCCAGAGGTCCGGACAACAGGCCCTCCAATTTGACACACTGAACTCTATCAGAGAAGTGGTTGCTAAACCAGGCAAGGCAGTCATTTGAGGAACCAAGGCTGTTGAGTCTGCCAATAAGAATGTGGTGATGGACAGAGTCGAAACCCTTGGCCAGGTCGATGAATACGGCTGCTCTTATCGAAGGCGGTTATGATGTCGTTTAGGACCTTGAGCGTGGCTGAGGTGCACCCATAACCAGCTCTGAAACCAGATTGCATAGCGGAGAAGGTACGGTGGGATTGGAAATGGTCGGTAATCTGTTTGTTAACTTGGCTTTCTAAGACCTTAGAAAGACAGGGTAGGATAGATATAGGTCTGTAGCAGTTTGGGTCTAGAGTGTCAACCCCTTTGAAGAGGGGGATGACCGCGGCAACTTTCCAATCTTTGGGAATCTCAGACGCTACGAAAGAGAGGTTGAACAGGCTAGTAATAGGGGTTGCAACAATATTGGCAGATCATTTTAGAAAGAGAGGGTCCAGATTGTCTAGCCCGGCTGATTTTGCAGCTCTTTCAGAACATCAGCTATCTGGATTTGGGTGAAGGAGAAATGGTGGGGGCTTTGGCGGGTTGCTGTGGAGGGTGCCGGGCAGTTGACCGGGGTAGGGGTAGTCAGGTGGAAAGCATGGCCAGCCGTAGAAAAATGCTTATTGAAATTCTCAATTATCAATGGATTTATCGGTGGTGACAGAGTTTCCTATCCTCAGAGCAGTGGGCAGCTGGGTGGAGGTGCTCTTATTCTCCATGGACTTTACACTGTCCCAGAACTTTATTGAGTTAGTACTACAGGATGCTAATTTCTGTTTGAAAAAGATAGCCTTAAGCTTTCCTAACTGCTTATATATTTATATATTATATTTATTATATATTTATATATTGTATATTTGTTCCTAACTTCCCTGAAAAGTTGCATATCATGGCGGGTATTTCAATGTTAATGCAGAACGTCACAGAACGCCACCTAAAAAGTTCTCAATATTGAAATCCTCTGATACTGAATTCCGTCATTCCTGTCTACGACTCGTGGGAGTCGATAATGGAGATACATACACTGAGTGGACAAAACATTAGGAATACCTTCATAATATTGAGTTGCAGCCCTATTTGCCCTCACAACAGCCTCACTTCGTCAGGGGCATGGACTCTACGTGGGGTCGAAAGCATTCCACAGGGATGCTGGCCCATGTTGACTCTAATGCTTCCCACAGTTGTGTCCAGTTGGCTGTATGTCCTTTGGGTGGTGGACCATTCTTGATACACAGGAAACTGTTGAGTGTGAAGAACCCAGCAGCGTTGCAGTTCTTGACACAAACCAGTGCGCTTGGCACCTATTACCATACCCCCATTCAAAGACATTTAAATATTTTGTCTTGCCCACCTTCTGAATAGGCAGACATACACAATCCATGTCTCAATTGTCTCAAGGGTTAGGACAGACAACAATCCACTCTCTCTCCCCCCCCCCCCTCTCACCTCTGGTGTCTTGGGGCAGTCGGCCTTCTGCCAGACGAGCACCCCAAAGTGAGTCCAGGAAAGCAGGGACCCCAGAACGTACCCCACGGCGTTACGTAGCGTTCCACAGGCCAGGAGAGGAAGGTACAGAACAGGGTAGTAGAACAACGAGACAATAATCCAGTACTCTGGGGAGAGAAAAACAACAGGAAGCAGAAGTAAGAAACTAAAACATTATTTAGCTCCATCCTGTTACTCCATCCTATAGATCCCTCAGCTGTTACTGTACTGTCCCTCAGCTGTTACTGTACTGTCCCTCAGCTGTTACTGTACTGTCCCTCAGCTGTTACTGTACTGTCCCTCAGCTGTTACTATACTGTCTCTCAGCTGTTACTGTACTGTCCCTCAGCTGTTACTATACTGTCTCTCAGCTGTTACTGTACTGTCTCTCAGCTGTTACTATACTGTCTCTCAGCTGTTACTATACTGTCTCTCAGCTGTTACTATACTGTCTCTCAGCTGTTACTGTACTATCTCTCAGCTGTTACTGTACTGTCTCTCAGTTGTTTGAGCTTGTGTGTACAGTATAACAGTGGGGTACTGGTTGCTTAGTAACGTCTTCCGTAATATCAAAACAAAGTGTATAAAGCTCAAAGCCATTAAAGGTTGAGTAAGTTAGAAGTTTGTCCATAAATGTTCCAATATGTCTATTATATGTAAATAGTTAATGACTGGTGGAGACCAACATGTAGTTATTTTGGCAACCCTACTTAAAGTCTCAGAGCAAGTGACGTAACTGATTGAAATGCTACTAGCGCGTACCCGCTAACTAGCTAGCCATTTCACATCCGTTACACTCACCCCCCTTTCAACCTCCTCCTTTTCCGCAGCAACCAGTGATCCGGGTCAACAGCATCAATGTAACAGTATAACTTTAAACCGTCCCCTCGCCCCGACACGGGCGCGAACCAGGGACCCTCTGCACACATCAACAACAGTCGCCCACGAAGCATCGTTACCCATCGCTCCACAAAGGCCACGGCCCTTGCAGAGCAAGGGGCAACACTACTTAAGTCTCAGAGCAAGTGACGTAACTGATTGAAATGCTACTAGCGCGTACCCGCTAACTAGCTAGCCATTTCACATCCGTTACACTAGCTGTTCAATCCGAACAGATTCAAAAATCATGGGAATTTGTTGCGCTATGCTGCCTTTGTTTCCCTCCTAGGTATATGTTGCAAGGCAATTCCCCCAGGCCTGCTCCCTCTGTGGCTAAAGCCACTGTGACAAATGTGCAAAAAAAAAACATTTGTTCTATGAAATGAAATACGTGTAAACACTACATTCTAACCCACACACTTCTTTGCTGGAGTCATGATAGTGTTGTTAGACAAAGCAAGGAAAGTGAACTTTAAAACCTGATTTAGTTTTGTTGGAATTTGCAGCTGTTGTTGGTAAGTAATGAATCTGCCAGGTTCTGTTGAATTACTGGACCTTTAAAGACTGACGTAAGAAGTCTAAAGACTGACATAAGAAGTCTAAAGACTAGCGTAAGGAGTCTGAAGAGTGACGTAAGGAGTCTAACAACTGACGTAAGGAGTCTAAAGACTGACGTAAGGAGTCTGAAGACTGACGTAAGGAGTCTAAAGACTGACGTAAGGAGTCTAAAGACTGACGTAAGGAGTCTGAAGACTGACGTAAGGAGTCTGAAGACTGACGTAAGGAGTCTAAAGACTGATTTAAGGAGACTAAAGACTGACGTAAGGAGTCTAAAGACTGACGTAAGGAGTCTAAAGACTGACGTAAGGAGTCTAAAGACTGACATACGGAGTCTAAAGACTGGCGTAAGGAGTCTAAAGACTGGCGTAAGGAGTCTAAAGACTGACGTAAGGAGTCTAAAGACTGACGTAAGGAGTCTAAAGACTGACGTAAGGACTCTGAAGACGGACGTAAGGAGATTAAAGACTGACGTTAGGAGTCTGAAGACTGACGTAAGGAATCTAAAGACTGACGTAAGGAATCTAAAGACTGACGTAAGGAATCTAAAGACTGACGTAAGGAATCTAAAGACTGACGTAAGGAATCTAAAGACTGACGTAAGGAATCTAAAGACTGACATAAGGAGTCTAAAGACGGACGTAAGGAATCTAAAGACTGACGTAAGAAGTCTAAAGACTGACGTAAGGAGACTAAATGCGGTGGTCAGTAGATAAACTAACGACGAGTTTGACATATTTTACAGAAAACGAAATAGTCCCCAGTTATTGTTGCCCGTGGTGTAATCATGTCTAAACAGTGTGCCCATGGGCTCCAGAGTCTAGCTAAATTTCAGTCAGTAGCTATCCTTCTAAATTCATTGGGCACTGGATAAACTAACCATGAGTTGAACATATTTGGCTGAAAACACATTTTTCAGCAACATGTCTTAAAGGACCCATGAGCAGCAACATAAAGGACCCATGAGCAGCAACATAAAGGACCCATGAGCAGCAACATGTCATAAAGGACCCATGAGCAGCAACATGTCATAAAGGACCCATGAGCAGCAACATGTCATAAAGGACCCATGAGCAGCAACATGTCATAAAGGACCCATGAGCAGCAACATGTCATAAAGGACCCATGAGCAGCAACATGTCTTAAATGACCCATGAGCAGCAACATGTCATAAAGGACCCATGAGCAGCAACATGTCTTAAAGGACCCATGAGCAGCAACATAAAGGACCCATGAGCAGCAACATGTCTTAAATGACCCATGAGCAGCAACATGTCATAAAGGACCCATGAGCAGCAACATGTCATAAAGGACCCATGAGCAGCAACATGTCATAAAGGACCCATGAGCAGCAACATGTCATAAAGGACCCATGAGCAGCAACATGTCTTAAATGACCCATGAGCAGCAACATAGAGGACCCATGAGCAGCAACATAGAGGACCCATGAGCAGCAACATAGAGGACCCATGAGCAGCAACATAAAGGACCCATGAGCAGCAACATGTCATAAAGGACCCATGAGCAGCAACATGTCTTAAATGACCCATGAGCAGCAACATGTCTTAAATGACCCATGAGCAGCAACATGTCTTAAATGACCCATGAGCAGCAACATAAAGGACCCATGAGCAGCAACATGTCTTAAATGACCCATGAGCAGCAACATAAAGGACCCATGAGCAGCAACATGTCTTAAATGACCCATGAGCCGCAACATAAAGGACCCATGAGCAGCAACATGTCTTAAATGACCCATGAGCAGCAACATGTCTTAAATGACCCATGAGCAGCAACATGTCTTAAATGACCCATGAGCAGCAACATAAAGGACCCATGAGCAGCAACATGTCTTAAATGACCCATGAGCAGCAACATAAAGGACCCATGAGCAGCAACATGTCTTAAAGGACCCATGAGCAGCAACATAAAGGACCCATGAGCAGCAACATAAAGGACCCATGAGCAGCAACATGTCATAAAGGACCCATGAGCAGCAACATGTCTTAAAGGACCCATGAGCAGCAACATGTCTTAAATGACCCATGAGCAGCAACATAACGGACCCATGAGCAGCAACATGTCTTAAATGACCCATGAGCAGCAACATAACGGACCCATGAGCAGCAACATAACGGACCCATGAGCAGCAACATGTCTTAAATGACCCATGAGCAGCAACATAACGGACCCATGAGCAGCAACATGTCTTAAAGGACCCATGAGCAGCAACATAAATGACCCATGAGCAGCAACATAAAGGAGCCATGAGCAGCAACATGTCATAAAGGACCCATGAGCAGCAACATGTCATAAAGGACCCATGAGCAGCAACATGTCATAAAGGAGCCATGAGCAGCAACATGTCATAAAGGAGCCATGAGCAGCAACATGTCATAAAGGACCCATGAGCAGCAAGATGTCATAAAGGACCCATGAGCAGCAACATAAAGGACCCATGAGCAGCAACATGTCATAAAGGACCCATGAGCAGCAACATGTCATAAAGGACCCATGAGCAACAACATGTCTTAAAGGACCCATGAGCAACAACATAGAGGACCCATGAGCAGCAACATAAAGGACCCATGAGCAGCAACATGTCTTAAAGGACCCATGAGCAGCAACATGTCTTAAAGGACCCATGAGCAGCAAATGTTTTAAAGGACACATGAGCAGCAACATAAGAGACCCATGAGCAGCAACATAAAGGACCCATGAGCAGCAACATAAAGGACCCATGAGCAGCAACATGTCTTAAAGGACCAATGAGCAGCAACATGTCTTAAAGGACCCATGAGCAGCAACATAAAGGACCCATGAGCAGCAACATAAAGGACCCATGAGCAGCAACATGTCTTAAAGGACCCATGAGCAGCAACATAACGGACCCATGAGCAGCAACAAGACTTAAAGGACCCATGAGCAGCAACATAAAGGACCCATGAGCAGCAACATAAAGGACCCATGAGCAGCAACATGTCTTAAAGGACCCATGAGCAGCAACATAAAGGACCAATGAGCAGCAACATGTCTTAACGGACCCATGAGCAGCAACATAAAGGACCCATGAGCAGCAACATGTCATAAAGGACCCATGAGCAGCAACATAAAGGACCCATGAGCAGCAACATGTCTTAAAGGACCCATGAGCAGCAACATAAAGGACCCATGAGCAGCAACATGTCATAAAGGACCCATGAGCAGCAACATAAAGGACCCATGAGCAGCAACATGTCTTAAAGGACCCATGAGCAGCAACATAAAGGACCCATGAGCAGCAACATGTCTTAAATGACCCATGAGCAGCAACATGTCATAAAGGACCCATTAGCAGCAACATGTCATAAAGGACCCATGAGCAGCAACATGTCATAAAGGACCCATGAGCAGCAACATGTCATAAAGGACCCATGAGCAGCAACATGTCATAAAGGACCCATGAGCAGCAACATAACGGACCCATGAGCAGCAACAAGACTTAAAGGACCCATGAGCAGCAACATAAATGACCCATGAGCAGCAACATAAAGGACCCATGAGCAGCAACATAAAGGACCCATGAGCAGCAATATGTCTTAAAGGACCCATGAGCAGCAACATAAAGGACCAATGAGCAGCAACATGTCTTAACGGACCCATGAGCAGCAACATAAAGGACCCATGAGCAGCAACATGTCATAAAGGACCCATGAGCAGCAACATAAAGGACCCATGAGCAGCAACATGTCTTAAAGGACCCATGAGCAGCAACATAAAGGACCCATGAGCAACAACATAAAGGACCCATGAGCAGCAACATGTCATAAAGGACCCATGAGCAGCAACATGTCATAAAGGACCCATGAGCAGCAACATGTCATAAAGGACCCATGAGCAGCAAGATGTCATAAAGGACCCATGAGCAGCAACATGTCATAAAGGACCCATGAGCAACAACATAAAGGACCCATGAGCAGCAAC
Organism: Salvelinus fontinalis; assembly: GCF_029448725.1. Lineage (NCBI taxonomy): Eukaryota > Metazoa > Chordata > Actinopteri > Salmoniformes > Salmonidae > Salvelinus > Salvelinus fontinalis. The sequence continues at coordinate 1,090,248 of NW_026600210.1, read as the reverse complement.
ATAAAGGACCCATGAGCAGCAACATGTCATAAAGGACCCATGAGCAGCAACATGTCATAAAGGACCCATGAGCTGCAACATGTCATAAAGGACCCATGAGCAGCAACATAAAGGACCCATGAGCAGCAACATAACGAACCCATGAGCAGCAACATAACGGACCCATGAGCAGCAACATGTCTTAAAGGACCCATGAGCAGCAACATGTGAGGTGCATAGAAGCATGTCAAATTGGGTCTCCCAATGACAGGAACGCATATATAAAATGAAACTAATTTCCACCCTAAAAATGAGGAATAAGGAAGAGGCTTTGATTTCTGGTCAAACAGATGGAACAAGGGGTCTTAGAAAACATCTGCTAGGAGTCTTAAAAGGATTTAAGGATTTAAGACGTGCTTCTACACCTGCTCATAGCCTGGTTCCTCTCTAGGTTTCTTCCTAGGTTTTGGCCTTTCTAGGGAGTTTTTCCTAGCCACCGTGCTTCTACACCTGCATTGCTTGCTGTTTGGGGTTTTAGGCTGGGTTTCTGTACAGCACTTCGAGATATCAGCTGATGTACGAAGGGCTATATAAAATAAACTTGATTTGATTTGTTTTGATTTAGAAATACACCAAAACACAGGAAAGTTGCTGTAAAGACCTCTGCCAACTAAACGTCCACACTTATATTTAGTTTAGGGTCTTTTTTGTTGTTGTTGCCTTGTGTACGTTTACGAAACATTGCCTTGTGTCTTGAAATACCGTTGACAAAAATCCACATATATTTAAGATATCACATTTCTCTCTCCATCATGAGGATATGCAATCAGCGAAACACACCGGCCAAAATAGTTGCTACAAAACACTCCCTTCATTTTCAGATCAGACAGCAGGATCAATCAACCAATGGACATCATTGGTTGAACGCTCCTGGTGTGAAAATGTGAAAATACCGCTATTGTTCATTATTATATCTGAAACACCTTTCATCTCTAAGAATGATGTGTGAAACACCTTTCATCTCTAAGAATGATGTCTGAAACACCTTTCATCTCTAAGAATGATGTGTGAAACACCTTTCATCACTAAGAATGATGTCTGAAACACCTTTCATCACTAAGAATGATGTGTGAAACACCTTTCATCACTAAGAATGATGTCTGAAACACCTTTCATCACTAAGAATGATGTCTGAAACACCTTTCATCACTAAGAATGATGTCTGAAACACCTTTCATCTCTAAGAATGATGTGTGAAACACCTTTCATCTCTAAGAATGATGTCTGAAACACCTTTCATCTCTAAGAATGATGTGTGAAACACCTTTCATCACTAAGAATGATGTCTGAAACACCTTTCATCACTAAGAATGATGTGTGAAACACCTTTCATCACTAAGAATGATGTCTGAAACACCTTTCATCTCTAAGAATGATGTGTGAAACACCTTTCATCACTAAGAATGATGTCTGAAACACCTTTCATCTCTAAGAATGATGTGTGAAACACCTTTCATCACTAAGAATGATGTCTGAAACACCTTTCATCTCTAAGAATGATGTGTGAAACACCTTTCATCACTAAGAATGATGTCTGAAACACCTTTCATCACTAAGAATGATGTGTGAAACACATTTCATCACTAAGAATGATGTCTGAAACACCTTTCATCACTAAGACTAATGTCTGAAACACGTTTCATCAATAAGAATGATGTCTGAAACACCTTTCATCACTAAGAATGATGTCTGAAACACCTTTCATCACTAAGAATGGTGTCTGAAACACCTTTCATCACTAAGAATGATGTCTGAAACACCTTTCATCACTAAGAATGATGTCTGAAACACATTTCATCACTAAGAATGATGTGTGAAACACCTTTCATCACTAAGAATGATGTCTGAAACACCTTTCATCACTAAGAATGATGTCTGAAACACCTTTCATCACTAAGAATGATGTCTGAAACACATTTCATCACTAAGAATGATGTCTGAAACACCTTTCATCACTAAGACTAATGTCTGAAACACGTTTCATCAATAAGAATGATGTCTGAAACACCTTTCATCACTAAGAATGATGTCTGAAACACCTTTCATCACTAAGAATGATGTCTGAAACACCTTTCATCACTAAGAATGGTGTCTGAAACACCTTTCATCACTAAGAATGATGTCTGAAACACCTTTCATCACTAAGAATGATGTCTGAAACACATTTCATCACTAAGAATGATGTGTGAAACACCTTTCATCACTAAGAATGATGTCTGAAACACGTTTCATCACTAAGAATGATGTCTGAAACACCTTTCATCACTAAGAATGATGTCTGAAACACCTTTCATCACTAAGAATGATGTCTGAAACACGTTTCATCACTAAGAATGATGTCTGAAACACCTTTCATCACTAAGAATGATGTCTGAAACACATTTCATCACTAAGAATGATGTCTGAAACACCTTTCATCACTAAGAATGATGTCTGAAACACGTTTCATCACTAAGAATGATGTCTGAAACACCTTTCATCACTAAGAATGATGTCTGAAACACGTTTCATCACTAAGAATGATGTCTGAAACACCTTTCATCACTAAGAATGATGTCTGAAACACGTTTCATCACTAAGAATGATGTCTGAAACACCTTTCATCACTAAGAATGATGTCTGAAACACGTTTCATCACTAAGAATGATGTCTGAAACACCTTTAATCACTAAGAATGATGTCTGAAACACCTTTCATCACTAAGAATGATGTCTGAAACACCTTTCATCACTAAGAATGATGTCTGAAACACCTTTCATCACTAAGAATGATGTCTGAAACACCTTTCATCACTAAGAATGATGTCTGAAACACCTTTCATCACTAAGAATGATGTCTGAAACACCTTTCATCACTAAGAATGATGTCTGAAACACGTTTCATCACTAAGAATGATGTCTGAAACACCTTTCATCACTAAGAATGATGTCTGAAACACCTTTCATCACTAAGAATGATGTCTGAAACACCTTTCATCACTAAGAATGATGTCTGAAACACCTTTCATCACTAAGAATGATGTCTGAAACACCTTTCATCACTAAGAATGATGTCTGAAACACCTTTCATCACTAAGAATGATGTCTGAAACACCTTTCATCACTAAGAATGATGTCTGAAACACCTTTAATCACTAAGAATGATGTCTGAAACACCTTTAATCACTAAGAATGATGTCTGAAACACCTTTCATCACTAAGAATGATGTCTGAAACACCTTTCATCACTAAGAATGATGTCTGAAACACCTTTCATCACTAAGAATGATGTCTGAAACACCTTTCATCACTAAGAATGATGTCTGAAACACCTTTCATCACTAAGAATGATGTCTGAAACACCTTTCATCACTAAGAATGATGTCTGAAACACATTTCATCACTAAGAATGATGTCTGAAACACCTTTCATCACTAAGAATGATGTCTGAAACACCTTTCATCACTAAGAATGATGTCTGAAACACCTTTCATCACTAAGAATGATGTCTGAAACACCTTTCATCACTAAGAATGATGTCTGAAACACCTTTCATCACTAAGAATGATGTCTGAAACACCTTTCATCACTAAGAATGATGTCTGAAACACCTTTCATCACTAAGAATGATGTCTGAAACACCTTTCATCACTAAGAATGATGTCTGAAACACCTTTCATCACTAAGAATGATGTGGAGGGACAGGAAAACACCGCGAATAGAGTCTAGCGGCGAAGTTTCCCTTTAAGGAGAAAATAATGATCTACGAATAACAATAGGTTTCACTGTGAAATCCTAATAATTGTGAGAAAAAAAAACACTACTCCGATCTATCATCTCAAAAATGTTCCATCTTCCTGCTCCTTACGTTTGTTGGCTTGGTCTGTGGTGAAGGGAAGAGGGTTTGGGGCGATAACCAGACCAAACAGTTTGCAGAACAGCACGCCAAACACTGCTACAGCTAAGCCCTTGTGTTGCGTGTGGTCCAGGAAGTTCACTGGGCTGGGGATAAAACAGGAAAATATTTAGAACCAGGATGTTAGAACCAAGCTGCTTCAGGTTTGATATATGATGTCATGGCAGGGGGATGCAACAGTGTTGACAGCAGGGTTGGTGGGAAATATCATTGAAATAAAATTTTAAAAAGTCCTATTCCGTTTGTAAATTCACTTGCCCAACAGAACAGAGGATTAGGATGCCATTTAAATGTATTTAAAATGGCCAACACGCTGTTGTTGAGGTCTAAGACTATAATAAGGGTGTAAGAGAAGGGGATCTCACCTGAGTAACCCTGGGACTCTTTTCTGCCCATCCGCCAGCTTCCTCCTCCTGGCAAGGAATGCTAGGATCAACATGACCACCAGCTGCAGCACAGAACGGAAGACAGACCAATTAGTCCAGGAGACATTTTAGTTATCCCAGTTAGCCATATCGGTGTGGTCCTTCTGCCCGACCCATATGACCCTTGACACTTGTGCAGCTGTGGACCTCCTGCCTTCACCTCAGTCCTCTTGGGACCCCCTGCCCTCTCCCCTGGGTCAGACCAAAGACTGGGGGGGGTGACCCCACAACAAAAGGGCTTCCCCCAGTCTATGATCTGACTGGGTCACCATTAGTCAGGACTTCACAGCTCACTGACCAGTACGGACCTAGGCTGTCCGTACTTCACAGTTCACTTAATCCAGTGTCCCGAAAAGTTCGTTTTGCACATATTTAATGAAACAGCATATTCTAACACAATATTTGTAATACAAACAAACGGGTAAAAGTTGATTGTGATATGATTAAGGGAAGAATTTTTTTATTTTTTATGGTATGGTGCCTGGCCTTAAATTCCCCTTTGGAGTAAAAAACACAGGACATTGAGTACAAAGAGTGTAATGTTTAGCTGAACGGACTGGTATCATCTCCGCAGTAAAAAATAAACTTGTAATCTGTAGATTAGTTGTGAACTGGAGTGTTATCAGCTATGGCTGCAACATGCCCGTCGATATATAACAGGTTTACTGGATAAAGAAATCAGGTTCCATAAAGTCCTTACAGAGCCAGAAGAGTCTGGTTGAGGTGGGCAGAGCCAGAAGAGTCTGGTTGAGGTGGGCAGAGCCAGAACAGTCTGGTTCAGGTGGGCAGAGCCAGAACAGTCTGGTTGAGGTGGGCAGAGCCAGAACAGTCTGGTTGAGGTGGGCAGAGCCAGAAGAGTCTGGTTGAGGTGGGCAGAGCCAGAAGAGTCTGGTTGAGGTGGGCAGAGCCAGAAGAGTCTGGTTGAGGTGGGCAGAGCCAGAAGAGTCTGGTTGAGGTGGGCAGAGCCAGAAGAGTCTGGTTGAGGTGGGCAGAGCCAGAAGAGTCTGGTTGAGGTGGGCAGAGCCAGAAGAGTCTGGTTGAGGTGGGCAGAGCCAGAAGAGTCTGGTTGAGGTGGGCAGAGCCAGAACAGGTTCAGGTGGGCAGAGCCAGAACAGTCTGGTTCAGGTGGGCAGAGCCAGAACAGGTTCAGGTGGGCAGAGCCAGAACAGGTTCAGGTGGGCAGAGCCAGAACAGTCTGGTTCAGGTGGGCAGAGCCAGAACAGTCTGGTTCAGGTGGACAGAGCCAGAACAGTCTGGTTGAGGTGGACAGAGCCAGAACAGTCTGGTTCAGGTGGGCAGAGCCAGAACAGTCTGGTTCAGGTGGACAGAGCCAGAACAGGTTCAGGTGGACAGAGCCAGAACAGTCTGGTTCAGGTGGACAGAGCCAGAACAGTCTGGTTCAGGTGGGCAGAGCCAGAACAGTCTGGTTGAGGTGGGCAGAGCCAGAACAGGTTCAGGTGGACAGAGCCAGAACAGTCTGGTTCAGGTGGGCAGAGCCAGAACAGGTTCAGGTGGGCAGAGCCAGAACAGGTTCAGGTGGGCAGAGCCAGAACAGTCTGGTTCAGGTGGGCAGAGCCAGAACAGGTTCAGGTGGACAGAGCCAGAACAGTCTGGTTGAGGTGGGCAGAGCCAGAACAGTCTGGTTCAGGTGGGCAGAGCCAGAACAGTCTGGTTCAGGTGGGCAGAGCCAGAACAGGTTCAGGTGGGCAGAGCCAGAACAGTCTGGTTCAGGTGGGCAGAGCCAGAACAGGTTCAGGTGGGCAGAGCCAGAACAGTCTGGTTGAGGTGGACAGAGCCAGAACAGTCTGGTTCAGGTGGGCAGAGCCAGAACAGGTTCAGGTGGACAGAGCCAGAACAGTCTGGTTCAGGTGGACAGAGCCAGAACAGGTTCAGGTGGGCAGAGCCAGAACAGTCTGGTTCAGGTGGACAGAGCCAGAACAGGTTCAGGTGGACAGAGCCAGAACAGTCTGGTTCAGGTGGACAGAGCCAGAACAGGTTCAGGTGGGCAGAGCCAGAACAGTCTGGTTCAGGTGGGCAGAGCCAGAACAGTCTGGTTGAGGTGGGCAGAGTCAGACAGTCTGGTTGAGGTGGGCAGAGCCAGAACAGTCTGGTTCAGGTGGGCAGAGCCAGAACAGGTTCAGGTGGACAGAGCCAGAACAGTCTGGTTCAGGTGGGCAGAGCCAGAACAGTCTGGTTCAGGTGGGCAGAGCCAGAACAGTCTGGTTCAGGTGGGCAGAGCCAGAACAGGTTCAGGTGGGAAGAGCCAGAACAGGTTCAGGTGGGCAGAGCCAGAACAGTCTGGTTCAGGTGGACAGAGCCAGAACAGTCTGGTTGAAGTGTGCAGCGCCAGAACAGTCTGGTTCAGGTGGACAGAGCCAGAACAGTCTGGTTGAGGTGGGCAGAGCCAGAACAGTCTGGTTCAGGTGGGCAGAGCCAGAACAGTCTGGTTCAGGTGGACAGAGCCAGAACAGGTTCAGGTGGGCAGAGCCGGATCAGTCTGGTTCAGGTGGACAAAGCCAGAACAGTCTGGTTCAGGTGGGCAGAGCCAGAACAGTCTGGTTTAGGTGGACAGAGCCAGAACAGTCTGGTTCAGGTGGGCAGAGCCAGAAAAGTCTGGTTCAGGTGGACAGAGCCAGAACAGGTTCAGGTGGGCAGAGCCAGAACAGTCTGGTTCAGGTGGACACAGCCAGAACAGGTTCAGGTGGGCAGAGCCAGAACAGTCTGGTTCAGGTGGGCAGAGCCAGAACAGGTTCAGGTGGGCAGAGCCAGAACAGTCTGGTTCAGATGGACAGAGCCAGAACAGTCTGGTTGAGGTGGACAGAGCCAGAACAGGTTCAGGTGGACAGAGCCAGAACAGTCTGGTTCAGGTGGGCAGAGCCAGAACAGTCTGGTTCAGGTGGACAGAGCCAGAACAGTCTGGTTCAGGTGGGCAGAGCCAGAACAGTCTGGTTCAGGTGGACAGAGACAGAACAGTCTGGTTCAGGTGGACAGAGCCAGAACAGGTTCAGGTGGACAGAGACAGAACAGTCTGGTTCAGGTGGGCAGAGCCAGAACAGGTTCAGGTGGTCAGAGCCAGAACAGTCAGGTTCAGGTGGACAAGAGCAACAGTGTGGAAAGCATGACTAGAGAGACGAAAGGCTGACTCAGATATGAGAGGAGACTGAAGCCGGGAAAACAAAGACGATGTAGAAGACCTCTGAAGAAGGTGGGATGGTGGGTTAATAAAATTATAAAAATAAAAATAACTGGGAGTTCACTACATGATTTTGGCCCTGATTTAGCTGTCCCTGACACGTTTTTAGAGATCGAGGAAAATTTCTCGGGACGCACGGTCGACGCAATGCTCGTCGGAGACACAATCTGAAGGCTACCGATCCCGTCTTTGAGCAGTCCCAGACGTCCCCATATTTCTGCCTTTAACCAAAGTCAAAGTGTCAAATTGTTACAGCTCGGAAGTTCACAAGGTTACATGTAATGCAAAGTTTTTAAAAACTAAATGTTAGCTAGATAGTTCAACTCTGTATGGTAAGCGTGAACGTCTGACAGAAACCTAGGCTGCTTTGAGCCACAGCTCGTTGTATTAACAATCTAATCCCGCCATTGTTTTGGCGAGACAGTCCTAAACTCAGCAAAAAAAGAAACGTCCCTTTGTCTTTCAAAGATAATTCGTAAAAATCTTAATTGTAAAGGATTTAAACACTGTTTCCTATGCTTGTTCAATGAACCATAAACAATTAATGAACATGCACCTGTGGAACGGTCGTTAAGACACTAACAGCTTACAGACGGTAGGCAATTAAGGTCACAGTTATGAAAACCTAGGACAACTAAAGAGGCCTTTCTACTGACTCTGAAAAACACCAAAAGAAAGATGCCCAGGGTCCCTGCTCATCTGCGTGAACGTGCCTTAGACATGCTGCAAGGAGGCATGAGGACTGCAGATGTGGTCAGGGCAATAAATTGCAATGTCCGGACTGTGAGACGCCGAAGACAGCGCTACAGGGAGACAGGACGGGCAGCCGATCGTCCTCGCAGTGGCAGACCACGTGTAACAACACCTACACAGGATCGGTACCACCGAACATCACACCTGCGGGACAGGTACAGGATGGCAACAACAACTGCCCGAGTTACACCAGGAACGCACAATCCCTTCATCGGTGCTCAGACTGTCCGCAGTAGACTGAGAGAGGCTGGACTGAGGGCTTGTAGGCCTGTTGTAAGGCAGGTCCTCACCAGACATCACTGGCAACAACGTCGCCTATGGGCACAAATCCACCGTCGCTGGACCAGACAGGACTGGCAAAAAGTGCTCTTCACTGACGAGTTGCGGTTTTGTCTCACCAGGGGTGATGGTCAGATTCGCGTTTATCGTCGAAGGAATGAGCGTTACACTGAGGTCTGTACTCTGGAGCGGGATCGATTTGGAGGTAGAGGGTCCGTCATGGTCTGGGGCGGTGTGTCACAGTATCATCGGACTGAGCTTGTTGTCATTGCAGGCAATCTCAATGCTGTGCGTTACAGGGAAGACATCCTCTTCCCTCATGTGGTACCCTTCCTGCAGGCTCATCCTGACATGACCCTCAGCATGACACTGCCACCAGCCATACTGCTCGTTCTGTGTGTGATTTCCTGCAAGACAGGAATGTCAGTGTTCTGCCATGGCCAGCGAAGAGCCCGGATCTCAATCCCATTGAGCACGTCTGGGACCTGTTGGATCGGAGGGTGAGGGCTAGGGCCAATCCCCCCCAGAAATGTCAGGGAACTTGCAGGTGCCTTGGTTGAAGAGTGGGGTAACATCTCACAGCAAGAACTGGCAAATCTGGTGCAGTCCATGAGGAGGAGATGCACTGCAGTACTTAATGCAGCTGGTGGCCACACCAGATACTGACTGTTGATGTTGACCCCCCCCCTTTGTTCAAGGATACATCATTCCATTTCTGTTAGTCACATGTCTGTGGAACTTGTTCAGTTTATGTCTCAGTTGTTGAATCATGTTATGTTCATACACATATGTACACATGTTAAGTTTGCTGAAAATAAACGCAGTTGACAGTGAGAGGACGTTTCTTTTTTTTCCGGAGTTTAGTAGTGTGTGAAACCCGTCTGTACCAGATCAGTTAGTCTACGTAGGCAAGTCAAAAAACTACAGGAAATATAGCTGTTTAATGTGAGAAGCTCAGCAATGTTAAGATGTTGAAAGTCGTGTACTGTACGCCCGGCATAACAAATACAACCAGATGTGTTACACAGAGCATTATGGGTACTGTAGTACATCATGGACTTACAGACAACAGAGAATTATGGGTACTGTAGTACATCATGGACTTACAGACAACAGAGAATGATGGGTAGTGTAGTACATCATGGACTTACAGACAACAGAGAATGATGGGTAGTGTAGTACATCATGGACTTACAGACAACAGAGAATGATGGGTAGTGTACTACATCATGGACTTACAGACAACAGAGAATGATGGGTAGTGTGGTACATCATGGACTTACAGACAACAGAGAATGATGGGTAGTGTAGTACATCATGGACTTACAGACAACAGAGAATGATGGGTAGTGTAGTACATCATGGACTTACAGAAATGGCAGAGATGCAGATGTGGTAGAGTCTATCATCAGCTGTAGGGTCACATGGTGGGATTACTCTGCAAAGTAACATTCACAAACACAGACACAATGCATTATGGGTACTGTAGTTGTAGTACAGCTGTATATAATGTAATGCTTCATGATAATGCTATAATTATTTATAGGAATGCTATAATGATTCATGGTAATGCTATAATGATTTATAGTAATGCTATAATGCTTCATATAAACACTATAATGCTTAATGGTAATTATACAGTGCTTCATGGTGATGCTATCACGCAACATGGCAGTGGTATACTGCTTCATAGTAATGCTACAATGCTTCATAGTAATACTATAATGCTTCATGGCAATGCTATAATACTTCATGGCAGTGCTATAATGCTTCATGGTAATACTATGATGCTTCATGGTAATGTTACAATGCTTCAAAAAAAATACTATAATGCTTCATGGTAATGATATAATACTTACTAGTAATGTTATAATGCTTCATGGTAATGCTATAATGCTTCATGGTAATGCTATAATGCTTCATGGTAACGCTATAATGCATAATGGTAATGCTAGAATGCTTCATGATAATGTATTAATGATTCATGGTAATGCTATAATGATTCATAGTAATGCTTTAATGTTCATGGTAATGCTATAATGCTTCCGGGTAATGCTATAATGCTTCATAAGTATGCTAAAATGCTTAATGGTAATGCTATACTATTCCATGGTAATGCTATAATTCTTCATAGAAATGCTATAATGCTTCATAGTAATGTTATAATGCTTCATAGTAATGCGTCATGTTGAGGCTACAATGATTCATAGTACTGCTATAATGCTTCATACAATGGGTACTGTAGCGATAATCCTATTGCTTGGGACAGGTCTTACTAGAAAATCTTTGGTATTACTGGGTCGCATGGTAATGCTAGCAGTTATAGTAAAGCTACTGTAGCAGTAATGCTTGGACTAATGCTAGCAGTGATGGAGGGATAGATAGGCTTTACTGGGCCTCATAGTAAGCTAATGCTAGCCGTTATGCTAGCAGAAACGATAGCAGGCAATGCCGGGGACATATTGTGCATGCTACGTAGGCCTAGAGGCTCAAATTCATTCGGACACAGCATAGCAAAATCTTTTGTAACTGAAACTAAAATGAGGAATTCTTATTGGACAAGTTCAGGTAGTCTCTCCCAGTCTGTTTTCTTCCGTTTGTTCCTAATGAATGAGACAGGCCTGCCAGAGCAGGGAGGTTTGGCTGACAGACTGAGGGTGCTGCAGTATCTGAGTAAGACAGTAATGTCTGTTGCAGAATAGTTTTGCTACAGTGTGCCCTAATCAATACAACACAGGACAAAGAGCCTGCAGGTTGCTAGAGCAGGGAGGTGTGTTTGACAGCTGACTGACAGAGATGATACCGTATGTTAGTGTTACTAAACCAAGTGACTGTTGATAAACTAAACTATCATCAGGTAGAGCGTTGGGCCAGCGACCGAAAGGTTGCTGGATCGAATCCCCGAGCTGACAAGGTAAAAATCTGTCCTTCTGCCCCTGAGCAAGGCAGTTAACACACTGTTCCCCCGGGCCCTGAGCAAGGCAGTTAACACACTGTTCCCGCGGGCCCTGAGCAAGGCAGTTAACACACTGTTCCCCCGGGCCCTGAGCAAGGCAGTTAACACACTGTTCCCCTGGGCCCTGAGCAAGGCAGTTAACACACTGTTCCCCTGGGCCCTGAGCAAGGCAGTTAACACACTGTTCCCCCGGGCCCTGAGCAAGGCAGTTCCCCCGGGCCCTGAGCAAGGCAGTTAACACACTGTTCCCCCGGGCCCTGAGCAAGGCAGTTAACCCACTGTTCCCCTGGGCCCTGAGCAAGGCAGTTAACACACTGTTCCCCCGGGCCCTGAGCAAGGCAGTTAACACACTGTTCCCCCGGGCCCTGAGCAAGGCAGTTAACCCACTGTTCCCCGGGCCCTGAGCAAGGCAGTTAACACACTGTTCCCCCGGGCCCTGAGCAAGGCAGTTAACACACTGTTCCCCCGGGCCCTGAGCAAGGCAGTTAACACACTGTTCCCCCGGGCCTAGGAGCAAGGCAGTTAACCCACTGTTCCCCCGGGCCCTGAGCAAGGCAGTTAACCCACTGTTCCCCGGGCCCTGAGCAAGGCAGTTAACCCACTGTTCCCCGGGCGCCGAAGACGTGGATGTCGATTAAGGCAGCCCCCCGGCACCTCTCTGATTGGTTGGGTTAAATGCGTGACGACACATTTCAGTTGAAGGCATTCAGTTTTACAACTGACTAGGTATTCCCCTTTCCCTTTCCCCAGTATCTGAGTGTTACTAAACCTAGAGGTGTTACACAATTATTACTAAACCCAGAGTAACAGGACCTGTTTTGGATGTTTGCCTGAATACATCCCCTAGTCTCAGTAAAACACAGCATCATCATGAGCAACAGCGGTAGAGTTCAAATTACAATGCAGACATTTGACCAGTCAGAAAAAGTTAAGCCTAAGGAGGGAAGGTAACAAGAAATTTGCCACCCTCATTCCATAATAAACATTGTTCAACTATAACACGGGGTGAAAGTAAAGATGCTCACACAACAAAGCTATAATCAGACTGAAAATACAAAATAGTTAGGCTCAGACTAACACTGAAAATACGGAATGGTTAGGCTCAGACTAACACTGAAAAGGCAGAATGGTTAGGCTCAGACTAACACTGAAAAGGCAGAATGGTTAGGCTCAGACTAACACTGAAAATACAGAATGGTTAGGCTCAGACTAACACTGAGAAGGCAGAATGGTTAGGCTCAGACTAACACTGAAAAGGCAGAATGGTTAGGCTCAGACTAACACTGAAAAGGCAGAATGGTTAGGCTCAGACTAACACTGAAAATACAGAATGGTTAGGCTCAGACTAACATCATATCTTAGGTACACTCAGTAAGTTTCATATTCTGGAAGGTCTGTCTGGACACAACTGGACCCGGAGAATCTATAGAAAAGCACAATTACGTAACATTTAGTTTAGTCCATCATTTACCAGTTAATCACCTCCAAGCTTCAGCCATGTCTACTGTATGGAGATACTAGTTAATAACACTGAACACCTCCAGGCTTCAGCCACATCTACTGTCTGGAGATATTAGTGTTTCAGCCACGTCTACTGTCTGGAGATATTAGTGTTTCAGCCACATCTACTGTATAGAGATATTAGTGTTTCAGCCACGTCTACTGTCTGGAGATATTAGTGTTTCAGCCACGTCTACTGTCTGGAGATATTAGTGTTTCAGCCACGTCTACTGTATGGCGATATTAGTGTTTCAGCCACGTCTACTGTCTGGAGATATTAGTGTTTCAGCCACGTCTACTGTCTGGAGATATTAGTGTTTCAGCCACATCTACTGTCTGGTGATATTAGTGTTTCAGCCACGTCTACTGTATGGAGATATTAGTGTTTCAGCCACGAGATATTAGTGTTTCAGCCACATCTACTGTCTGGTGATATTAGTGTTTCAGCCACGTCTACTGTCTGGTGATATTAGTGTTTCAGCCACATCTACTGTATGGCGATATTAGTGTTTCAGCCACGTCTACTGTCTGGTGATATTAGTGTTTCAGCCACGTCTACTGTCTGGTGATATTAGTGTTTCAGCCACGAGATATTAGTGTTTCAGCCACGTCTACTGTATGGCGATATTAGTGTTTCAGCCACGTCTACTGTATGGCGATATTAGTGTTTCAGCCACGTCTACTGTCTGGAGATATTAGTGTTTCAGCCACGTCTACCGTCTGGAGATACTAGTGTTTCAGCCACATCTACTGTATGGAGATATTAGTGTTTCAGCCACGTCTACTGTCTGGAGATATTAGTGTTTCAGCCACATCTACTGTATGGTGATATTAGTGTTTCAGCCACGTCTACTGTCTGGTGATATTAGTGTCAGCCACATCTACTGTATGGAGATATTAGTGTTTCAGCCACATCTACTGTGGAGATATTAGTGTTTCAGCCACGTCTACTGTCTGGTGATATTAGTGTTTCAGCCACGTCTACTGTCTGGTGATATTAGTGTTTCAGCCACATCTACTGTCTGGAGATATTAGTGTTTCAGCCACATCTACTGTCTGGTGATATTAGTGTTTCAGCCACATCTACTGTCTGGAGATATTAGTGTTTCAGCCACGTCTACTGTCTGGAGATATTAGTGTTTCAGCCACGTCTACTGTATGGAGATATTAGTGTTTCAGCCACGTCTACTGTCTGGAGATATTAGTGTTTCAGCCACGTCTACTGTATGGAGATATTAGTGTTTCAGCCACGTCTACTGTCTGGAGATATTAGTGTTTCAGCCACATCTACTGTATGGCGATATTAGTGTTTCAGCCACATCTACTGTCTGGTGATATTAGTGTTTCAGCCACGTCTACTGTATGGCGATATTAGTGTTTCAGCCACATCTACTGTCTGGAGATATTAGTGTTTCAGCCACATCTACTGTCTGGTGATATTAGTGTTTCAGCCACATCTACTGTCTGGAGATATTAGTGTTTCAGCCACATCTACTGTATAGAGATATTAGTGTTTCAGCCACGTGATATTAGTTTTTCAGCCACGTCTACTGTATGCCGATATTAGTGTTTCAGCCACATCTACTGTCTGGAGATATTAGTGTTTCAGCCACATCTACTGTCTGGTGATATTAGTGTTTCAGCCACATCTACTGTATGGAGATATTAGTGTTTCAGCCACGTCTACTGTCTGGAGATATTAGTGTTTCAGCCACGTCTACTGTCTGGAGATATTAGTGTTTCAGCCACGTCTACTGTCTGGAGATATTAGTGTTTCAGCCACATATACTGTCTGGAGATATTAGTGTTTCAGCCACGTCTACTGTCTGGAGATATTAGTGTTTCAGCCACGAGATATTAGTGTTTCAGCCACGTCTACTGTATGGCGATATTAGTGTTTCAGCCACATCTACTGTCTGGTGATATTAGTGTTTCAGCCACGTCTACTGTCTGGTGATATTAGTGTTTCAGCCACGTCTACTGTCTGGAAATATTAGTGTTTCAGCCACGTCTACTGTCTGGAGATATGAGTGTTTCAGCCACATCTACTGTCTGGAGATATTAGTGTTTCAGCCACGAGATATTAGTGTTTCAGCCACGTCTACTGTCTGGAGATATGAGTGTTTCAGCCACATCTACTGTCTGGAGATATTAGTGTTTCAGCCACATCTACTGTCTGGAGATATGAGTGTTTCAGCCACATCTACTGTCTGGAGATATTAGTGTTTCAGCCACGAGATATTAGTGTTTCAGCCACATCTTCTGTGGAGATATTAGTGTTTCAGCCACATCTACTGTCTGGTGATATTAGTGTTTCAGCCACGTCTACTGTATGGCGATATTAGTGTTTCAGCCACATCTACTGTCTGGTGATATTAGTGTTTCAGCCACGTCTACTGTATGGCGATATTAGTGTTTCAGCCACATCTACTGTCTGGAGATATTAGTGTTTCAGCCACATCTACTGTCTGGTGATATTAGTGTTTCAGCCACATCTACTGTCTGGTGATATTAGTGTTTCAGCCACGTCTACTGTCTGGAGATATTAGTGTTTCAGCCACATCTACTGTATAGAGATATTAGTGTTTCAGCCACGTCTACTGTCTGGAGATATTAGTGTTTCAGCCACATCTACTGTATAGAGATATTAGTGTTTCAGCCACGTGATATTAGTGTTTCAGCCACGTCTACTGTCTGGAGATATTAGTGTTTCAGCCACATCTACTGCATAGAGATATTAGTGTTTCAGCCACGTGATATTAGTGTTTCAGCCACGTCTACTGTATGGCGATATTAGTGTTTCAGCCACATCTACTGTCTGGTGATATTAGTGTTCAGCCACATCTACTGTCTGGAGATATTAGTGTTTCAGCCACATCTACTGTCTGGAGATATTAGTGTTTCAGCCACATCTACTGTCTGGTGATATTAGTGTTTCAGCCACATCTACTGTCTGGAGATATTAGTGTTTCAGCCACATCTACTGTCTGGAGATATTAGTGTTTCAGCCACGAGATATTAGTGTTTCAGCCACATCTACTGTCTGGAGATATTAGTGTTTCAGCCACGTCTACTGTCTGGAGATATTAGTGTTTCAGCCACATCTACTGTATAGAGATATTAGTGTTTCAGCCACGAGATATTAGTGTTTCAGCCACGTCTACTGTCTGGTGATATTAGTGTTTCAGCCACGAGATATTAGTGTTTCAGCCACGTCTACTGTCTGGTGATATTAGTGTTTCAGCCACGAGATATTAGTGTTTCAGCCACGTCTACTGTCTGGTGATATTAGTGTTTCAGCCACGTCTACTGTCTGGTGATATTAGTGTTTCAGCCACGTCTACTGTCTGGTGATATTAGTGTTTCAGCCACGTCTACTGTCTGGAGATATTAGTGTTTCAGCCACGTCTACTGTCTGGAGATATTAGTGTTTCAGCCACATATACTGTCTGAAGATATTAGTGTTTCAGCCACGTCTACTGTCTGGTGATATTAGTGTTTCAGCCACGTCTACTGTCTGGAGATATTAGTGTTTCAGCCACATCTACTGTCTGGAGATATTAGTGTTTCAGCCACGACTACTGTCTGGTGATATTAGTGTTTCAGCCACATCTACTGTCTGGAGATATTAGTGTTTCAGCCACGTCTACTGTCTGGAGATATGAGTGTTTCAGCCACATCTACTGTCTGGAGATATTAGTGTTTCAGCCACATCTACTGTCTGGAGATATGAGTGTTTCAGCCACATCTACTGTCTGGAGATATTAGTGTTTCAGCCACGAGATATTAGTGTTTCAGCCACATCTACTGTGGAGATATTAGTGTTTCAGCCACATCTACTGTCTGGTGATATTAGTGTTTCAGCCACGTCTACTGTATGGCGATATTAGTGTTTCAGCCACATCTACTGTCTGGTGATATTAGTGTTTCAGCCACGTCTACTGTATGGCGATATTAGTGTTTCAGCCACATCTACTGTCTGGAGATATTAGTGTTTCAGCCACATCTACTGTCTGGTGATATTAGTGTTTCAGCCACATCTACTGTCTGGTGATATTAGTGTTTCAGCCACGTCTACTGTCTGGAGATATTAGTGTTTCAGCCACATCTACTGTATAGAGATATTAGTGTTTCAGCCACGTCTACTGTCTGGAGATATTAGTGTTTCAGCCACATCTACTGTATAGAGATATTAGTGTTTCAGCCACGTGATATTAGTGTTTCAGCCACGTCTACTGTCTGGAGATATTAGTGTTTCAGCCACATCTACTGTATAGAGATATTAGTGTTTCAGCCACGTGATATTAGTGTTTCAGCCACGTCTACTGTATGGCGATATTAGTGTTTCAGCCACATCTACTGTCTGGTGATATTAGTGTTCAGCCACATCTACTGTCTGGAGATATTAGTGTTTCAGCCACATCTACTGTCTGGAGATATTAGTGTTTCAGCCACATCTACTGTCTGGTGATATTAGTGTTTCAGCCACATCTACTGTCTGGAGATATTAGTGTTTCAGCCACATCTACTGTCTGGAGATATTAGTGTTTCAGCCACGAGATATTAGTGTTTCAGCCACATCTACTGTGGTGATATTAGTGTTTCAGCCACGTCTACTGTCTGGAGATATTAGTGTTTCAGCCACGTCTACTGTCTGGAGATATTAGTGTTTCAGCCACATCTACTGTATAGAGATATTAGTGTTTCAGCCACGAGATATTAGTGTTTCAGCCACGTCTACTGTCTGGTGATATTAGTGTTTCAGCCACGAGATATTAGTGTTTCAGCCACGTCTACTGTCTGGTGATATTAGTGTTTCAGCCACGAGATATTAGTGTTTCAGCCACGTCTACTGTCTGGTGATATTAGTGTTTCAGCCACGAGATATTAGTGTTTCAGCCACGTCTACTGTCTGGTGATATTAGTGTTTCAGCCACGTCTACTGTCTGGTGATATTAGTGTTTCAGCCACGTCTACTGTCTGGAGATATTAGTGTTTCAGCCACGTCTACTGTCTGGAGATATTAGTGTTTCAGCCACATATACTGTCTGAAGACATTAGTGTTTCAGCCACGTCTACTGTCTGGTGATATTAGTGTTTCAGCCACGTCTACTGTCTGGTGATATTAGTGTTTCAGCCACGTCTACTGTCTGAAGATATTAGTGTTTCAGCCACATCTACTGTCTGGTGATATTAGTGTTTCAGCCACGAGATATTAGTGTTTCAGCCACATCTACTGTCTGGAGATATTAGTGTTTCAGCCACGTCTACTGTATAGAGATATTAGTGTTTCAGCCACGAGATATTAGTGTTTCAGCCACGTCTACTGTCTGGTGATATTAGTGTTTCAGCCACGAGATATTAGTGTTTCAGCCACGTCTACTGTCTGGTGATATTAGTGTTTCAGCCACGTCTACTGTCTGGTGATATTAGTGTTTCAGCCACGTCTACTGTCTGGTGATATTAGTGTTTCAGCCACGTCTACTGTCTGAAGATATTAGTGTTTCAGCCACATCTACTGTCTGGTGATATTAGTGTTTCAGCCACGTCTACTGTCTGGAGATTTTAGTGTTTCAGCCACATAAACTGTCTGAAGATATAAGTGTTTCAGCCACATCTACTGTCTGGTGATATTAGTTTTTCAGCCACATCTACCGTATAGAGATATTAGTGTTTCAGCCACGAGATATTAGTGTTTCAGCCACATCTACTGTCTGGTGATATTAGTGTTTCAGCCACGTCTACTGTCTGGTGATATTAGTGTTTCAGCCACGTCTACTGTCTGAAGATATTAGTGTTTCAGCCACATCTACTGTCTGGTGATATTAGTGTTTCAGCCACGTCTACTGTCTGGAGATTTTAGTGTTTCAGCCACATAAACTGTCTGAAGATATAAGTGTTTCAGCCACATCTACTGTCTGGTGATATTAGTTTTTCAGCCACATCTACCGTATAGAGATATTAGTGTTTCAGCCACGAGATATTAGTGTTTCAGCCACATCTACTGTCAGGAGATATTAGTGTTTCAGCCACGTCTACTGTCTGGAGATATTAGTGTTTCAGCCACGTCTACTGTCTGGTGATATTAGTGTTTCAGCCACATCTACTGTCTGGTGATATTAGTGTTTCAGCCACGTCTACTGTCACGTTATTATTGATGCACCTGAGGCTAATCAAGTTAAAGACTTGACCGTATTGAAGCAGTTCACCCAAATTAATGATTCAAACATTTAACCAAGAGAGTAGGAAGCAGATTTCACCAACATTCAAATCACAAACCCCACACAAAAAGTCGACGAGAACTATGAAACAACAAAAGTAACTTCACATATGGATATGGTTTGTCATCCTGAATGAAATAATACAGCTAGTCCCATAGAGATGTAATGGTGTGCACTCACTTGACTGGGACCTTGGTGGACACTTTAAACATTGATAAAACAAAAAGGATTAGGGAGAGTATTTCACTGATAATCAGTCACAACCCCACAGCAAGTCGTAGAGAACAACGGAACAACAATGTTTGGAACAACAGAGATTAATAAGAGTTAACAGTACTCACTCAACCGGGACCTTGGTAGGCACAGCGTTCTCCATGTTCCAATCAGGGTAGTCATAGTAGTCCTTTGCTATGTCTTCAGTGGCACTCATCCTGCTGTCTGGCTCTAGTTCCCACGGATCCTATGGCCGATGAAAATATTCTAGAACGCTGTCTAGAACTCACTCTAGAACACGCTTGGAACTCTCCCGGGAACTCTCGGGAACACTCTCGGATCACCCTAGAACTCACTCTAGAACACGCTTGGAACTCTCCCGGGAACTCTCGGGAACACTCTCGGATCCCCCTAGAACTCACTCTAGAACACGCTTGAAACTCTCCCGGGAACTCTCGGGAACACTCTCGGATCACCCTAGAACTCACTCTAGAACACGCTTGGAACTCTCCCGGGAACTCTCGGGAACACTCTCGGATCACCCTAGAACCCACTCTAGGTACAGTATAGCCCTGCTGTTCACCCAACTATCAGGTCCTGTGTAACTCAGCTCAGGTCTCCTTTTGATCAAGAGGAAAAAAGTTTAGTCGTTTCTCCAAAAGTTTGGTGGTGTTTGCATTTCTGGCTGGTGTGAAGTGGTGTGGTGCCCTCGCCGTACCCTGTGCTTGGTCTCCTCTCTTCTCCTCTCTTTTGCGCTCTGTTCTTCTCTCTCGCT